>NC_135807.1:12647551-12807551 GCF_964213995.1 Mustelus asterias
AAAAGAATTTACTTGTTGGCAATAAAATTGATGCGCGATATAACACACGAGAGGCTGGATGTACTCGGGAAATAAAGGCTTTTATTGCCAACAATAACAGAGCTACTATATACAGTATACAATCCCAGACTAAAGGGTCACCAGGCAGAGCAGTGACCTTTATACCTCTCCCAGGAGGCGGAGCCGACTGGGGTGTACCATAAGGACTATATTAACAGGTAGAACAGCCCAACCCTAACCCCAACAGTAACATATCTACAGACTCATAGTACTGGCCAGACCATGGCTCAGCACTACCTGGTGGGAACCAACAATGGTTCACCACAGGCAGCATCTTCCAAACCCATGACTACTACCATCTAGAAGGACAAGTGTGGCATACACATGGGAACACCACCACCTGGAGGTTTCCCTCTAAGTCACTCATAATCCTGACTTAAAGTAAAGTAAAAGTTTATTTATTAGTCACAACTAAAGCTTACATTAACATTGTTACTGTGAAATTCCCCTAGTCGCCACATTCCGGCACCAGTTCGGGTCAATGTACCTAACCAGCACGTCTTTCAGAATGTGTGAGGAAACCAGAGCACCCAGAGGAAACCCACGCAGACACGGGGAGAACATGCAGACTCCGCACAGACAGTGACCCAACGGGAATCAAACTCAGGTTCCTGGCGCTGTGAAGCAGCAGTGCTAACCACTGTACCACCGTGCTGCCCTGTGACTTGGAAATATATTGCTGGGTCAAATTCCTGGAGCTCCCTCCCTAACAGCACTATGGGTGTACCTACATTTCCCGGACTGCAGTGACTCAGAAGGCAGCCCACCAACATATTCTGAAGGGCAATCAGGGATGGGCAATAAATGCTGGCTAGGCAGCGACGCCCACATCATATAAATGAATATTTTTAAATGGGGCAATATCAAATTCAACACCAATCCTTTACTTGGAAATAGGTTTATTTATAGAATGCAGTATTATATATGCCTGCCTTCTACCTATCCTCACCCAGTGTCCCAGCAATCTCTATTTCTACTCCTTTCAGCACACCTGCAACTATTTGGCAAATTGGCAAATAAACAGATCAATTTAAATTAATAACCCCTAACCTCGCTTTATGAATGTTCTAGGTACTGAATTAAACAACGTCCTTCACCAGACCCATCTGATTGACTCACATTATTAAACATATTTGCCATTTGTGAACTTGCCGAATGGTAAGGTTTTCTAAAATTGGTGGTCATAGAGTGACAGAGGTTTACAGCATGGAAACAGGCCCTTCGGCCCAACTTGTCCATGCCGCCCTTTTTATTTAAACCCCTGAGCTAGTCCCAATTGCCCGCATTTGGCCCATATCCCTCTATACCCATCTTACCCCTGTAACTGTTTAAATGTTTTTTAAAAGACAAAATTGTACCCGCCTCTACTACTGCCTCTGGCAGCTTGTTCCAGACACTCACCACCCTCTGTGTCAAAGAATTGCCCCTCTGGACACTTTTGTATCTCTCCCCTCTCACCTTAAACCTATGCCCTCTAGTTTTAGACTCCCCTACCTTTGGGAAAAGATATTGACTATCTAGCTGATCGTGCCCCTCATTATTTTATAGACCTCTATAAGATCACCCCTCAGCATTCTACGCTCCAGAGAAAAAAGTCCCAGTCTATCCAGCATTTCCTTATAACTCAAACTTATAACTCGGTGTCATGGTATTGTCATTGGACTAGCAATCCACACACCAATGGCAATGACCCAGGTTCAAATCCTACCACAGCAGATAGTGAAATTTGAACTTAATAAAAATCTGGAATTAGAAACATAGAAACTAGAAGCAGGAGGAGGCCATTCGGCCCTTCGAGTCTGCTCTGCCATTCATTATGATCATGGCTGATCATCAAGTTCAATATCCTGATTCCCTGCTTCCCCCCGGTCCCTTTAGCCCCAAGAGCTTTATCGAATTTCTTCTTGAAAGTGCACAACGATTTGGCGTCAACTACTTTCTGTGGTAGTGAATTCCACACATTCTCTGCATGAAGAGATATCTCCTCACTTCAGTTCTAAAAGGTTTACCCCTTATCCTCAAACTCTGACCTCCAGTTCTGGTCTCCCCCACCTTAAAGGTCTAATGGTCATGAAACCATTGCCGATTATTGTAAAAACCCATCTGGTTCACTAATGTCCTTCAGTTAAGGAAATCTGCCATCCTTACTTGGTCTGGCCTACATGTGACTCCAGAGCCACAGCAATGTGGTTGACTCTTAACTGTCCTTGGAAATGGCCGAACAAGCCACCCATTTCAAGGGATGGGCAATGAAAGCTGGCCCAGACAGTGATGCCCACACTCCTTGAATGAATAAAAAAAATGGTTGGACATTACTGTATCTTGGACAGTCTTACACAATGCCATAAGACTGTCTTCTCCCAGCACACAGGATATTCAAGTCTACAGAAGATGGACGTCCATATCTGCGCCAGGTGCGTCGAGCTAAGGGACCGCGTTGGGGAACTGGAACTGCAGCTCGATGACCTTCGTCTGGTTAGGGAGAATGAGGAGGTGATAGAGAGGAGTTACAGGCAGGTGGTCACACCGGGGCCACGGGAGACAGACAAGTGGGTCACGGTTAGGAATGGGAAAGGGAAGGGTCAGGTACGAGAGAGTACCCCAGTGGCTGTGCCCCTTAACAATAAGTACTCCTGTTTGAGTGCTGTTGGGGGGAGCAGCCTCCCTGGGGGAAGCAACAGTGGCCGTGTCTCCGGTGCAGAGTCTGGCCCGGCAGCTCAGAAGGGGAGGGAAAGGGAGGATGAGCAAATTGACCACAGCACCAAGGTACAGGGAGCCGTCCAAGTGGGGGGAGAAACAAGAAATGTAGTACAAATTGGGGATAGTACACTTATGGATGCTGTTGAGGGGGGGGGACTTAGCAGGGGTAAGCCATGGTGTACAGGTCACTGGCTCAGAGTCTGTCCTTGTGGCTCAGAAGGGAAGGGGGGAGAGGAATAGAGGATTAGTCATTGGGGACTCCATAGTTAAAGGGACGGATAGGAGATTCTGGGGGAACGAGAGAGACTCGCGGTTGGTGAGTTGCCTCCCAGGAGCCAGAGTCCACGATGTCTCGGATCGTGTTTTCGATACCCTTAAGGGGGAAGGGGACCAGCCCCAAGTTGTGGTTCACATAGGCACTCAAGACATAGGTAGGACAAGGGATAGGGATGTAAGGCAGAAATTCAGGGAGTTAGGGTGGAAGCTTAGGGCTAGGACAAGCAAAGTTGTTATCCCTGGTTTGTTACCCATGCCACGTGATAGTGAGGAGAGGAATAGGGAGAGAGAGCAGTTGAACACGTGGTTACAGGGATGGTGCAGGAGGGAGGGTTTCAGATACCTGGACAACTGGGGCTCTTTCTGGGGTAGGTGGGACCTCTACAAACAGGATGGTCTGCACCTGAACCAGAGGGGTACCAATATCTTGGGGGGGAAATTTGCTAATGCTCTTCGGGAGGGTTTAAACTAATTCAGCAGGGGGGTGGGTACCTGAATTGTAGCTCCGGTGTACAGGAGGTTGAGAGTAGTGAGGTCATGGATGAGGTTTCAGGGTCGCAGGAGTGTACTGGTAGGCAGGAAGGTGGTTTGAAGTGTGTATACTTCAACGCCAGGAGCATCCGGAATAAGGTGGGTGAGCTTGCAGCATGGGTTGGTACCTGGGATTTCGATGTTGTGGCCATCTCAGAGACATGGATAGAGCAGGGACAGGAATGGTTGTTGCAGGTTCCAGGGTTTCGATGTTTCAGTAAGTGCAGGGAAGGTGGTAAAAGAGGGGGAGGTGTGGCATTGTTAGTCAAGGACAGTATTACGGTGGCAGAAAGGACATTTGATGAGGACTCGTCTACTGAGGTAGTATGGGCTGAGGTTAGAAACAGGAAAGGAGAGGTCACCCTGTTGGGAGTTTTTTATAGACCTCCGAAAAGTTCCAGAGATGTAGAGGAAAAGATTTCAAAGATGATTCTGGATAGGAGCGAAAGTAACAGGGTAGTTGTTATGGGGGACTCTAACTTTACAAATATTGACTGGAAAAGCTATAGTTCAAGTACTTTAGAGGGGTCAGTTTTTGTCCAATGTGTGCAGGTCGGCTTCCTGACACAGTATGTAGATAGACCAACAAGAGGCGAGGCCACATTGGATTTTGTACTGGGTAATGAACCGGGCCAGGTGTTAGATTTGGAGGTAGGGGAGCACTTTGGTGACAGCGACCACAATTCGATTACGTTTACCTTAGCAATGGAAAGGGATAGGTATATACCGAAGGGCAAGAGTTATAGCTGGGGGAAAGGAAATTATGATGCGATTAGGTGAGATTTAGGTGGCATAGGTTGGGGAAGGAAACTGCAGGGGATGGGCACAATTGTAATGTGGAACTTGTTCAAGGAACAGCTGCTACACGTCCTTGATAAATATGTACCTGTCAGGCAGGGAGGAAGCAGACGTGTGAGGGAACCGTGGTTTACTAAGGAGGTTGGATCTCTTGTGAAGAGGAAGAAGGAGCCTTATGTAAAGATGAGACGTGAAGGCTCAGTTAGGGCGCTTGAGAGTTACAAGTTAGCCAGGAAGGACCTAAAGAAAGAGTTAAGAAGAGCCAGGAGGGGACATGAGAAGTCTTTGGCAGGTAGGATCAAGGAAAACCCTAAAGCTTTCTAACAGTATGTCAGGAGTAAAAGAATGACTAGGGTAAGATTAGCGCCAGTCAAGGACAGTAGTGGGAAGTTGTGCGTGGAGTCTGAAGAGATAGGAGAGGCACTAAATGAATATCTTTCGTCGGTATTCACACATGAGAGGGACAGTGTTGTTGAGGGGAGTACTGAGGTGCAGGCTGCTGGACTGGACAGGATTGAGGTTCATAAGGAGGAGGTGTAAGCAATTCTGGAAAGGGTAAAAATAGATAAGTCCCCTGGGCCGGATGGGATTTATCCTAGGATTCTCTGGGAGGCTAGAGAGGAGATTGCAGAGCCTTTGGCCTTGATCTTTGAGTCGTCATTGTCTACAGGAACAGTGCCAGAAGACTGGAAGATAGCAAATGTTGTCCCCTTGTTCAAGAAGGGGAGTAGAGACAACCCTGGTAATTATAGACCGGTGAGCCTTACTTCTGTTGTGGGCAAAGTTTTGGAAAGGATTATAAGAGATAGGATTTATAATCACCTAGAAAGGAATAATTTGATTAGGGATAGTCAGCACGGTTTTGTGAAGGGTAGGTCGTGCCTCACAAACCTTATTGAGTTCTTTGAGAAGGTGACCAAAGAGGTGGATGAGGGTAAAGCGGTTGATGTGGTGTATATGGATTTCAGCAAAGCGTTTGATAAGGTTCCCCATGGTAAGCTTTTGTAGAAAATACAGACACATGGGATTGAGGGTGATTTAGTGGTTTGGATCAGGAATTGGCTAGCTGTAAGAAAACAGAGGGTGGTGGTTGATGGGAAATATTCATCCTGGAGTTCAGTTACTAGTGGTGTACTGCAAGGATCTGTTTTGGGGCCACTGCTGTTTGTCATTTTCATTAATGACCTGGATGAGGGCGTAGAAGGATGGATTAGTAAATTTGTGGATGACACTAAAGTCGGTGGAGTTGTAGACAGTGCGGAGGGAAGTGGCAGGTTACAGAGGGACATAGATGAGCTGCAGAGCTGGGCTGAGAGGTGGCAAATGGAGTTTAATGCGGAAAGGTGTGAGGTGATTCACTTTGGAAGGAGTAACTGGAATACAGAGTACTGGACTAATGGTAAGGTACTTGGTAGTGTGGATGAACAGAGGGATCTGGGTGTCCATGTGCATAGATCCCTGAAAGTTGGCACCCAGGTTGATAGGGTTGTTAGAAGGCGTATGGTGTGTTAGCTTTTATTGGTAGAGGGATTGAGTTTCGGAGCCAGGAGGTCATGCTGCAACTGTACAAAACTCTGGTGCGGCCACACTTGGAGTATTGCATACAGTTCTGGTCGCCGCATTATAGGAAGGATGTGGAAGCATTGGAACGGGTGCAGAGGAGATTTACCAGGATGTTGCCTGGTATGGTGGGAAAATCGTATGAGGAAAGGCTGAGGGGCTTGAGGTTGTTTTCGTTAGAGAGAAGAAGGTTAAGAGGTGACTTAATAGAGGCATATAAGATGATCAGAGGATTAGATAGGGTGGATAGTGAGAGCATTTTTCCTCGGATGGTGATGGCTAACACGAGGGGACATAGCTTTAAATTGAGGGGTGAGAGATATAGGACAGATGTTAGAGGTAGGTTCTTTACCCAGAGAGTAGTAAGGGTGTGGAATGCCCTGCCTGCAGCAGTAGTGGACTCGTCAACATTAAGAGCATTCAAATGGTTATTGGATAAACATGTGGATGATATTGGAATAGTGTCGATCAGATGGGCTTTAGATTGGTTTCACTGGTCGGCGCAACATCGAGGGCCGAAGGGCCTCTACTGCGCTGTAATGTTCTATGTTCTATGTTCTAATCGTAGTCCATCTAGGGATGGTCAATACGTGATGGCCAGCCAGCAACACCCACATCCCCAAAATAAATTTTTAAACGTTAGGACATCTATACTAAAGGCGCTATATAAATGCAAGTTGATGCTGTGGATGTGGTAAATTTAACAGTAGATAGTAATATATAATCAATTTTTTGCACTCAGTTTTGGGTCAGTAGCAAGAAGAACAAAAGAAAATACAGCATTGGAACAGGCCCTTTGGCCCTCCAAGCCCGTGCCAATGATGATGCCCAAACTAAACTGAAAAAACACCTTCTGCCCTAACTCGGTCAATATCTCTCTATTCCCTCCCTATTCATGTATCTGTCCAGATGCCTCTTAAATGTTGCTAATGTGCCTGCTTCCACCACCTCCTCTGGCAGCGCGTTCCAGGCACTCACCGCTCTCTGCATGAAAAACTTCCCCCACACATCTCCCTTAAACATTCTCCCTCTCACCTTGAACGTGTGCCCCCTACAATTGACACTTCCACCCTAGGAAAAAGCCTCTGACTATCCACCCTATCTATGCCTCTCATAATTTTGTAGACTTCTGTCAGGTCTTCCTCAGCCTCTGTTTTTCCAGTGAAAACAATCCTAGTTTATTCAACCTCTCCTCATAGCCAACACCCTCGAGACCCGGCAACATCCTGGTGAACCTTCTTTGCACTCTCTCCAAAGCTTCCATGTCCTTCTGCTAGTGTGATGACCAGAACTGCACGCAATACTACAAATGCGGCCTAAACAAGGTTTTGTATCGCTGCAACATGATTTCCCAAGTCTTGTACTCAATGCCCTGGCTGATGAAGGCAAGCATGCCGTTTGCTTTCTTAATCACCTTGGTCACCTGTGTAGCCATTTTTTGGGAACTGTGGACCTGCACGCCCAGATCCCTCTGTATGTTAATGTTCCTAAGGGTTCTGCCATTTACAGGATAATTCAACCTAAATTTGACCCTCCAAAATGCATCACCTTGCATTTGTCCAGATTAAACTCCATCTACCATTTCTGTGCCCAAGTTTCCAATCTATCTATATCCTGCTGTATCCTCCGACAATCCCGGGCACCATCAGCAACTCTATCAATTTTCATGTCATCCACAAACTTACGAATCAGAGCCCCCACATTTTCCTCCAGATCATTTATATCTCCTATAAACAACAGAGGTCCCAGCACTGATCCCTGCGGAACACCACTAGCTACAGATCTCCATTCTGAAAAACATCCTTCCACCGCTACTCTCTGTCTTCTATAACCAACGTAAGAAGTCTCACAACACCAGGTTAAAGTCCAACAGGTTTATTTGGTAGCAAATACCATAAGCTTTCGGAGCTTGCTGCTCCTTCGTCAGATGGAGTGGTCTCTGTTCTCCAACAGTGCAAACAGACACAGAATACTAATTAGAATGCAAATCTCTACAGCCAGACAGGTCTTAAAAGGTACAGATAATGTGGTTGGAGGGAACATTAAACACAGGTTAAAGAAATGTGTATTGTCTCCAGACAGAACAGCTGGTGAGATTATGCAAGACCAGGGGCAAGCTGTGGGGGTTACTGATAATGTGACATAAATCCAACATCCCGGTTTAGGCCGTCCTCATGTGTGCGGAACTTGGCTATCAGTTTCTGCTCAGCGACTCTGCGCTGTCGTGTGTCGTGAAGGCCGCCTTGGAGAACGCTTACCTGAAGATCCAAGGCTGAATGCCCGTGACTGCTGAAGTGCTCCCCCACAGGAAGAGAACAGTCTTGCCTGGTGATTGTCGAGCGGTTTTCATTCATCCGTTGTCATAGCGTCTGCATGGTTTCCCCAATGTACCATGCCTCGGGACATCCTTTCCTGCAGCGTATCAGGTAGACAACGTTGGCCGAGTTGCAAGAGTATGTACCGTGTACCTGGGCGGCACGGTAGCGCAGTGGTTAGCACTGCTGCTTCACAGCTCCAGGGTCCCGGGTCGATTCCCGGCTCGGGTCACTGTCTGTGTGGAGTTTGCACATTCTCCTCGTGTCTGCGTGGGTTTCCTCCGGGTGCTCCGGTTTCCTCCCACAGTCCAAAGATGTGCGGGTTAGGTTGATTGGCCAGGTTAAAAATTGCCTCTTAGAATACTAACATGCGTAGGTTAGAGGGATTAGCAGGTAAATATGTGGGGGTAGTGCCTGGGTGGGATTGTGGTCGGTGCAGACTCGATGGGCCGAATGGCCTCCTTCTGCACTGTAGGGTTTCTATGATTCTATGATTCTAGATGGTGTTCTCACGTGAGATGATGGCATCCGTGTCGATGATCCGACATGTCTTGCAGAGGTTGCTGTGGCAGGGTTGTGTGGTGTCTTGGTCACTGTTCTCCTGAAGGCTGGGTAGTTTGCTGCGGACAATGGTCTGTTTGAGGTTGTGTGGTTGTTTGAAGGCAAGAAGTGGAGGTGTGGGGATGGCCTTGGCAAGATGTTCGTCTTCATCAATGACATGTTGAAGGCTCCGGAGGAGATGCCGTAGCTTCTCCGCTCCGGGGAAGTACTGGACAACGAAGGGTACTCTGTCCACCATGTCCCGTGTTTGTCTTCTGAGGAGGTCGGTGCGGTTTTTCGCTGTGGCACGTTGGAACTGTTGATCGATGAGTCGAGTGCCATATACTGTTCTTATGAGGGCATCTTTCAGCGTCTGGAGGTGTCTGTTGCGATCCTCCTCATCCGAGCAGATCCTGTGTATTCAGAGGGCTTGTCCGTATGGGATGGCTTCTTTTACGTGTTTAGGGTGGAAGCTGGAGAAGTGGAGCATCATGAGGTTATCTGTGGGCTTGCGGTATGGTGAGGTGCTGAGGCGACCGTCCTTAATGGAGATGCGTGTGTCCAAGAATGCAACCGATTCCGGAGAGCAGTCCATGGTGAGTCTGATGGTGGGATGGAACTTGTTGATGTCATCATATAGTTGTTTCAGTGATTGCTCACCATGACTCCAAAGGAAGAAAATGTCATCGATGTATCTAGTGTATAGCATCGGTTGAAGGTCCCGTGCGGTGAAGAAGTCTTGTTCGAACCTGTGCATGAAGATGTTGGCATATTGAGGTGCGAATTTTGTCCCCATGGCTGTTCCGTGTGTCTGGATGAAGAACTGGTTGTTGAAGGTGAAGATATTGTGGTCCAGGATGAAGCGGATGAGTTGTAAAATTGCATCTGGGTTCTATAACCAAGCCAGTTCTGTATCCATCTAACCAGCCCATCCTGAATCCCATGTGATTTTAGCTTTTGTACAAGTCAGGGTAGATTGTCCAACTTTTAGGGACTTATCAAATTTTCTCTTGAAATCTAAATATCACAAACAATATCAGGAAAAGCTACTATTGCCACCAGCAGAATCAGTCCGATCCCACCCTCTCAGGCATCAACTGCCCCTTAAATGTTCAACCTCTATTTACCCCTCCCTCCCCAGTCCCAGTGGGTGAACAAAACATTCAAGGGATGGCTGCAAGATATTGATGAGATAGGAAACAGTCACGTCAAGTCGGAAGAGATGCTGTTTGTGTTGGAATTCTGTCTCCCAGAGAGCAGTGGAGACTGGGTCATTCAACATGTTCAAGGCTGAGTTAGACAGGTTTTTCATCAGGGAGTCAAATGTTATGAGGGGGCAGGCAGGAAAGTGGCACAGCGGATAGCACTGCTGCCTCACAGCGCCAGAGACCTGGGTTCGATTCCGGCCTCGGGTCACTGTGCGGAGTTTACGGGTTCTCCCCGTGTCTGCGTGGGTTCCCTCTGGGCGCTCTGGTTTCCTCCCAAAGTCCAAAGATGTGCAAGTTAGGTGCATTGGCCATGCTAAATTGCTCCTAGTGTCAGGGGCATTAGCAGCGTATACGTGTGGGGTTACGGGAAAGGGCTTAGATGGGATTGTGGTCGGGTACAGAATTTTATTGGATTCAAATTTCACCATCTGCCGTGGTGGGATTCGAACACGGTCCCTCGATCTTGCCCTGGCTCTCTGGATTAGGAGTCCAGTGACCATACCACTATGCCACCATCTACCCTAAGTGACCACACAGTTCAAGGGCCAGATGTCCTCCTTCTATACTGTAGGGATTCTATGACTCTAAATAGAGTTAAGGCCACAATCCGACACCATGATCTTATTGACTGGCGGAGCACACTCAAGGGGCCGAATGGACCATTCCCGCACTTTTTCCCTGTTGGTCATCCTGTCTCCTGTGAAGTTTATGGGGAGGCAGTGGTGCAGTGATACTTTCGGTAGGCGAGTAATCCAGAGACTCTGGGGATCTGGATTTGAGTCCCGCCTTACCAGGTGGTGACATTGAATTCAATAAAAAAAAATCTGGAAGTAAAAGTCTAAATGATGACTGTGAAATCATTGTCAATTATCATAAAAAACCCATCTGGTTCAGTAATGTCCTTTCAGGGCAAGAAGTCCTTCCCCGATCTTGTCTACATGTGACTCCAGGTCCACAGCAATGTGGTTGACTGTAAATGCCCTCTGAATTTTGTTTTGTTGGTAGAATGTGGGCATCACTGGCTGGGCCAGGATTTATTGCCCATCCCTAACCGCCCTCCATTTCAGAGGGCATTTGAGAGTTATCCATTGCTGTGGATCTGGAGTCACATGTAGACCAGACAAGGACGGCAGATTTCCTTCCCTAAAGGACATTAGTGAACCAGATGTGTTCTTTTGACAATGGTTTCATGGTCATCGTTAGAATTATAATTGCAGAATTTTATTGGATTCAAATTTCACCATCTGCCGTGGTGGGATTCGAACACGGTCCCTCGATCTTGCCCTGGCTCTCTGGATTAGGAGTCCAGTGACCATACCAGTATGCCACCATCTACCTTAAGTGACCACTCAGTTCAAGGGCAATGCAGAATGGGCAATAAATGCTATCCCAGCCATGTACCCCAAAAATGAATGAAAGTTACCTATAAGGGTAAATTGTACCGGTTCCTCTGGCACGTATGCAATTCAGCCGGAATAACATTAGAGAATCAGGGATAGCAGGAGGACTAAATGACAGAAATTCCGATTCTTTTGAGTTAGTGGGCCCAAGTATCACAGAATCCCATAGAGCCATAGAATCCCTACAGTGCAGAAGGAGGCCATTCAGCTCATTGAGCCTGCATAACAATCCCACCCTGGCCCTATCCCTGTAACCTCACACATTTACCCTGCTAATTCCCCTGACACTAAGGGGCAATTTTAGCGTGGCCAATCAACCTAACCTGCACATCTTTGGACTGTGGGAGGAAACCAGAGCACCCGGAGGAAACCCACGCAGACACAGGGAGAATGTGCAAACTCCACACAGACAGTGACTGAGGCTGGAATTGAACCTGGGTCCCTGGTGCTATGAGGCAGCAGAGCTAACCACTGTGCCACCGTGCCACCCAAAAACGTACACTGAGAGAAGTTTATAAAATTATGAGGGGTACAGATAGAGTGAACAGTTGGACGCTTTTCCCCAGGGCAGAAATGACAATTACAAGGGGGCACAAGTTCGAGATAAGGGGGGGAAAGGTTCAGTGGAGATGTGCGGGGGGAGTTTTTTACACAGAGGGTGGTGGGGGTCTGGAATTCACTGCCAAGTGAGGGGGTTGAGGCAGTTAGGTTAGCCACATTTAAGACTTATCTTGATAGGCACATGAACAAATGGGGAATAGAGGGATATAAGTGGCTGGTTAGATACATAAATGTGATCGGCGCAGGCTTGGAGGGCCAAAGGGCCTGTTCCTGTGCTGTACTGTTCTTTGTTCTTTGTTCTTTGTTCCAGAATAATCTCCGCAAGTAAGCCTTGTGGAGTTTATTCTCAGTGCACTTTTTCTTGGCACATTACGAACGTGATAATGGACTTCACATAGATAATTATATTCTAAAAATATGCTGCACAGTGATATGTGTAAGATAAACGCACTGTTATATTTCCTCACTGGCACACAATCAAATTCAAAGACCTGCCAGAGGAAGGACGGCAGCTTTCAAGTACAATCGGCTGCACCACCGCTCAGTTTGGCTTGCCAGCGGAACAGCTCTCACCTTTCTCCCCGAGAAAGTCAAGTGCTCATGTGGCTTGTGCCATAAGGTGGCCCTGACGAATTGTCCAGCGAAGGCCAATTAGTCCGTGGCACACTTTTACACACGATGCCTTTGAACCGTTTTTCTGCTGCCCTCAATCTCCCATCCTGAAGATTGCACTTAGTAAATGAATTAATTCTGCACAATGTGCACAAGGAGAGTTTTTCCAATGACATTGGTGCCATAAATAGTTTGACACTGCCCTCTCCATCAGCGGTTACATTCCAGACACTGCACAGGAAGGATTTAGGGTGATTAGGTTTCAAAAACTGTCCCTTATCACTCGGATGATAAAGGTACACCAGATCTGGTTGTCACTAAAAAAAGCGTAATACCTTCTGTTAAAGAACAGACTTGCACTTAAAGACATTTTACAACCAATAGCAGCCATTTAGTCTAAAACATCAAACATTAACAACAGCACAGGTCTCACTACTCGAAATGTTTAATTGTTAGCAGACACAGAACAATGTCTCTTAAGGATGTCTTCATATAATTAAGGATCCCACGCACCCCGGACATTCTCTCTTCCACCTCCTTCCGTTGGGAAAAAGATACAAATGTCTGAGGTCACGTGCCAACCGACTCAAGAACAGCTTCTTCCCTGCTGCCGTCAGACTTTTGAATGGACCTACCTTGCATTAAGTTGATCTTTCTCTGCACCCTAGCTATGACTATAACACTACATTCTGCACCCTCTCGTTTCCTTCTCTAGGAATGGTATGCTTTGGCTGTATAGCGCGCAAGAAACAATACTTTTCACTGTATGTTAATACATGTGACAATAATAAATCAAATCAAATCAAACAAAAGACTGAAGTCACGTACCAACCGACTCAAGGACAGCTTCTTCCCTGCTGCCATCAGACTTTTGAATGGACCTACCTTATGTTAAGCTGATCTTTCTCTACACCCTCGCTATGACTGTAACGTTCTGCACTCTCTCGTTTCCTTCTCTATGTGTGGTATGTTTTGTCTGTATAGCACGCAAAAGATAATACTTTTCACTCTGTACTAATACATGTAACAATAATAAATCAAATCAAATCAAACGAAAGTCTGAGGTCACGTACCAACCAACTCAAGAACAGCTTCTTCCCTGCTGCCATCAGACTTTTGAATGGACCTACCTTATCTTAAGTTGACCTTTCTCTACTCCCTCGCTATGACTGTAACACTACATTCTGCGCCCTCTCCTTTCCTTTTCTATGAACGGTATGCTTTGTCGACATAATGTGCAAGAGACAATGCTTTTCACTGTATTTCAATACATGTGACAATAATAAATCAAATCAAATCAAATCCAAGTCTTCAGTCGGAAGATTGTAAACCTTTATTGACAAGCAGAACCATGACACATGTTATAAAGGCTACAGACTAGGAGGTATCACCATGCTTAAATCTTAAACCATCTCTGCTCAAAACCACACTCACCCTGGGTCTGGGTCATGTGTCTTCTTGCAGCAGTGTGTGGGTGCAACTGTCCTGCATTAACCCTGTTTGTGCCCTTCACTTATACTACACCTCCCCCAAGTCTTTATCCAAGTAAAAGTAACACTAGTTCCTCATGTTGTCATCCATCTCATGCATTTACATGATTGTTGCCACATTATTGCTATTAGTGAATCCATTTTTAACATTTTTTTAAAGGCAGAAAACTGCGGGTGCTGGAATCTGAAACAAAAATAGAAGACGCTGGAAAATCCCAGCAGGTCTGACAGCATCTGTGGAGAATGTTTCGAGTCAGGATGACAGTCAGTGTGGCTGTCCTTTTGTTATTTCTGAGCTTAACCCATATGGCCTCATTCCATGTTTTATTCAGTATATCACCTCTCCTCACAGCTGTAATCGATTCTTTCACCAATAATGCTGAACCCCCACCGTTTTTATCCCCCTTCCTATCCTTCGTCTCTCCAGGGATGATGAGATGCCATTTTTCCCCTCCTTCAGCCGGGTTTTTGTCATGGCGACGACATCATGCTCCCATGTGTCTATCTGTGCCCTTAGCTAATCGACTGTGTTTCATAGAATCATCGAATCCCTACAGCACAGAAAGAGGCCATTCAGCCCATCGAGTTTGCACCAGCCACAATCCCACCCAGGCCCTACTCCCGTAACCCCACATATTTATCCTGCCAATCCCCTGACACTAGGGTCAATTTAGCATGGCCAATCCACCTAACCCGCACATCTTTGGATCCTTGCTATGCTCCTGGCATTTATATATAGAACATTTAACACTGCCACATTCCTGTGCTGCCCATTCTTTAACCCGTGCTGATTCTGTCTTCCAGTCACTCCCCAATTCTTCATCTCTCACTCCCTGTTCTGAATTTTCCCTCACGTCCCCCCGCCCCCAACCAATCTAGTTTAAACTCACCCCAACAGCACTCATAAATCTCCCCTTCGAGGATATTCATCCCAGTCCTGTTCAGCTGTAGACCGTCCGACTTGTACAGGTCCCACCTTCCCCAGAACCGGTCCCAATGCCTCAGAAACCTGATGGCCTCCCCCTCCTAAACCACCTTTCAGCCACACACTTATCACTCAATTCTCATGTTTCTATTGAATCAGAGAATCATAGAACCCTACAGTGCAGGAGGAGGCCATTCGGCCCATCGAGTCTGTACCGACGACAATCCCACCCAGGCCCTATCCCTGTATCCCTGCGTATTTATCCCTCTAATCCCTCAAACTATGCACCCCGGGACACTAAGGGGCAACTTAGCATGGCCCATCAACCTAACCCGCACATCTTTGGGACTGTGGGAGGAAACCGGAGCACCCGGAGGAAACTCACGCAGACACAGGGAGAATGTGCAAACTCCACACAGAACAAAGAACAAAGAGAACAAAGAACAATACAGCACAGGAACAGGCCCTTCGGCCCTCCAAGCCCGCGCCGCTCCCTGGTCCAAACTAGACCATTCTTTTGTATCCCTCCATTCCCACTCCGTTCATATGGCTGTCTAGATAAGTCTTAAACGTTCCCAGTGTGTCCGCCTCCACTACCTTGCCCGGCAGCGCATTCCAGGCCCCCACCATCCTCTGTGTAAAATATGTCCGTCTGATATCTGTGTTAAACCTCCCCCCCTTCACCTTGAACCTATGACTCCTCGTGAACGTCACCACCGACCTGGGGAAAAGCTTCCCACCGTTCACCCTATCTATACAGACAGTGACCCAAGCCGGGAATTGAACCCAGGTCCCTGGAGCTGTGAGGCAACAGTGCTAACCACTGTGCCACTGTGCCGCCTAGTGTGTGGGCCTGGGAATAATCCTGAGATTACTGCCTCAGAGATCCTATTTGTTAATCTCCTTCCTGGCCCCCTAATGTCTGTTTTCATCCCCCCTTCCTACCTAAGTGATTGGTAGCAGCATGGACCACAAGGCTGTTTACCTTCCCCCTGAAAGATGTCCTGCAGCCGTTCCGTCACACCCTTGGATGTATCATTTGAACACATTCTGGAGAAATGTTTTAAACTGACAGTTACTTGGCGGCAGGAACAAGTATTATTTGCAATGGAATGCAATTCTTTTGAAACCCTTGTGATTATCGCTGAACTTTCTGTTCCACGCAGGTTGTCAAGTTATTTCATGGATTATATTCAAAACATCGATTTTAGACTTTTTACAATCTGAAAGTTAAATGGCATCACTGGACAAGGTTAAACCTCAAAAGGACAAAATCAACCAATTACCCACTTGCCTGGATGAGTGCAGCTCCAACAGATCTCAAGATGCTTGACACCATCCCAGATAAAGCTGCCCGTTTGATTGGCACTCCACCCACAAACACCCACTCCTTCCACCATCACCGCACAGTGGCAGCAGTGTGTACCATCTATAAGATGCACTACAGCAACTCACCAGGGCCCCTGAGACAGCATTTTCCAAACCCAGATTGTGTTAAGGCCCAGACCAGAAAATCCAAGGTTAAGTTAAGTTTATTTATTAGTCACAACTTGGCTTACATTGACACTGCAGTGAAGCTACTGTGAAAATCCCCTAGTCTCCGCACTCCGCCACCTGTTCGGGTACATTGAGGGAGAATTCCGCATGGCCAATGCACCTAACCAGCACATCTTTGGAGTGTGGGAGGAAACCGGAGCACCCGGAGGAAACCCACGCAGACACGGGGAGAATGTGCAAACTCCACACAGATAGTGATCCAAGCCGAGAATCGAACCCGGGTCCTTGATGCTGTGAAGCAGCAGTGCTAACCACTGTGCCACCGTGCCGCCCTACGGGTGATGATGTATTATGCGGTTAGCCTAGACCTCAACTTTTGCATTTGATTTTGGCATTGGGATGAGCATAAGGTGTTTCACCCCAGGTATGATTCAAATGACCCACTAGGAAGCTTTTATCAAAGCAAACTTTATTTAAGAACACGGTTAGAATATAACAAAAATAATTAGCATAACTTTGGGCAGTACCAAGTTGCCCATGCCGAGGGGGTACCACCACCTCCCCACTGCCCGACCCCCTGGGGGTCCTCGAGTGCCCCCCCTTCACTCCAGTGGGGTCAGGGCGCAATCTCCCTGTAATCCCCGCTAGAGTGAAACACTCTGCCAGGGTGGGAGAGGCTAGTGGGTCTGGAGAATTCAGTCCCGGGCCCGCTAAAAGTATTTAAATAGTATGCAAAATACGATTTAAATACAAGCCCCACCTCCCAGCTGATTTCCAGCACCGCGTAGACACCGCTGGAAATCCGGGCCTGGGAGACGCAAGCGTGCACAAACTATCGCGGGAATCCCGTGAAACGGCCGACGCACATTCCTCCCGGCCCACTGCACTAAAAAATTAGCACAACGGGATGGAAGGATCGCAGCCAATATGCCTACTGTTAGATGGGCAGCAATTGCTAAACAATCCTGAGTGTGCTGAGGTTGGTGGATAGTCTGGAGGGATGTCAGAAGTTACAGAGGGACATAGATAGGATGCAAGACTGGGCGGAGAAGTGGCAGATGGACTTCAACCCAGATAAATGCGTCGTGGTCCATTTTGACAGGTCGAATGGGATGAAGGAGTACAATATAAAGGGAAAGACTCTTAGTACGGTAGAGGATCAGAAGGACCTTGGGGTCCAGGTCCATAGGACTCTAAAATCGGCCCCGCAGGTGGAGAAGGTGGTTAAGAAGGCGTATGGTGTGCTGGCCTTTATCAATCGAGGGATTGAGTTTAGGAGTCCGGGGATAATGATGCAGCTATATAAGACCCTTGTCAGACCCCACTTGGAGTACTGTGCTTAGTTCTGGTCACCTCATTACATTAAGGATGTGGAAAAGATTGAAAGGGTGCAGAGGAGATTTACAAGGATGTTGCCTGGATTGAGTGGCATGCCTTATGAGGATAAGCTGAGGGAGCTCGGTCTTTTCTCCTTGGAGAGACGTAGGATGAGAGGAGATCTAATAGAGGTATATAAGATGTTGAGAGGCATAGATCGGGTGGACTCTCGGAGGCTTTTTCCTAGGGTGGAAATGGCTGCTACAAGAGGACACAGGTTTAACGTGCTGGGGGGTAGGTACAGGGGAAATGTTGGGGAGAAGTTTTTCACACAGAGGATCGTGGGCGAGTGGAATCGGCTGCCGTCAGTGGTGATGGAGGCAAACTCAATAGGGTCTTTTAAGAGACTCCTGGATGAGTACATGGGAGATAATAGGATGGAGGGTTATAGGTCGGCCTAAAAGGTAGGGATATGTTCGGCACAACTTGTGGGGCCCAAGGGCCTGTTTTGTGCTGTAGTTTTTCTATGTTTCTATGAAAGCTACACTAACAACCAATTTAAGATAACCAGTTGAGTTGGTAACTTGTTTCACTTATCTTTGTTAGAAGCGACAGGCATTCATACTCAGGAACCCATTCTCTGCAATCAAAAGGAATATGCCCAAACTTTGTCCCTCTTTTGAGTTATCCAGGAGCTTGGGCAACCCTGGAGTTCTTGTTGTTTTCTCAATTGCAATGTTTTGGCCAATCGGAGTCCACTTACCAACGAATCAGCACCCTCTTCTCCAGTGGTATAAATTGCTGCAATTGTTTTGTAATTTGGCCTTTTGGCATTTGTCCTGATGAGTGCAAGATGAAAAACTTTGGCAACATGTCTTCTTTCAACAAGATTCAAGTGCTGTACGACCAAGTGATTGAATGAAACCAGAAACAGACCATAGAAACTAGAAGCAGGAGGAGGCCATTCAGCCGTTCGAGCCTGCTCCACCATTCATTTTGATCATGGCTGATCATCAAATTCAATATCCTGATCCCTCCTTCCCCCCATATCCCTTGATCCCTTTAGCCTCAAGGGCTATATCTAATTTCTTCTTGAAATCAGACAACATTTTGGCCTCTGCTACTTTCTGTGGGAGTGAATTCCACACATTCACCACTCTCTGGGTGAAGAAATTTCTCCTCACCTCAGTTCTAAAAGGTTATCCTCAAACTATGACCCCCTAGTTCTGGACGCCCCCATAATTGGTACATTCTTTCTGAATCTACCCTGTCCAATCCTGTTTGAATTTTATATGTTTCTATGAGATCCCCTCTCACTCTTCTAAACTCTAATAAATACAATCCTAACTGACTTAGTCTCTCCTCATATGACAGACCTGCCATCCCAGGAATCAGCCTGGTAAACCTTCACTGTACTCCCTCTCTAGCAAGGACATCCTCCCTCAGATAGAATCATAGAATCCTACAGTGCAAAAAGAGGCCATTTGGACCATCGAGTCTGCACTGACCACAATCTCATCCAGGCCCTATCCCCATAACCCCCATGTATTTACCCTAGCTAGTTCCCCTGTCACCAAAAATTGCCCCTTAGAGTCCTGGGATGTGTAGGTTAGAGGGATTAGCGGGTAAAATATGTGGGAGTAGGGCCTGGGTGGGATTGTGGTCGGTGCAGACTCGATGGGCCGAATGGCCTCCTTCTGCACTGTAGGGTTTCTATGTTTCTACCAAGAGGCAATTCAGCATGGCTAATCCACCTAACCCGCACATCTTTGGACTGTGGGAGGAAACCCACGCAGACACAGGGAGAATGTGAAAACTCCACACAGATAGTGACCCAAGCCAGGAATCGAACCCGGGTCCTTGGAGCTGTGAGGCAGCAGTGCTAACCACTGTGCTACCATGCCGCCCCCACTGTGATAAGGGAACCATTTGACCCAACTGCTCTCTGCCAGTCTTAATACAAAACATTGCTTTTTGTTTTCTCTGAGAATGGGCCTTTGTGCATTGTCTCATTTTTTATCACCCTGTTAACTTGTGATTTATGAATTGGCACTCTTAGAATAATAATGTTTCAATCCAACGATATTGGCAGCAGTGTCCTCATCCAAGTTGCCCGACGCAAACATTTGCATTTTCTTTGCCTCTAACTCGCAGGTAGAAAATAAACCTCTGCAACAAGAGGCAATCAAGAAAAATAAATTGCAGCACAGATAGCTGTGGTAATATTATTCAGAATAAGAAGGGAATTCAGCTGAGTAAACTTCTGCTATGAATTGCCGCAATGAGAAACTTGTGACAAAAGAGTGGAATTAAAAATGCAAAGTGCTGATTTAAGATGTTTCTCGTTGTGTCCAAAGGTTATATTCATCCCTGAATGGGTTATATTAATGGGCATGGCAGAACTGCACTTTCAACTGTGTTAAGCTAAAGAAGAAAGGGGAAATTTGCAACAGAATAACCGCTTCTAACGTCATGGAAACAAGTTGTCTGAAAAGTGAGCTATCTGGTTGTTGTCCATTCCCCTTGCAGCCAGAAAAGCTGGAGAGATGGGAAACAGAAAGACCCACGCAACCTCAGGACAGCTCAAAGCATTGTACAGTAACTTGGAAGTATAGGCACTGTTATGATGTAGGAGGCTTGCCACCCAATTTGGACACAGCAAGCTCTCACAATGTGATGATGGCCAGACGATCTGTGTTGAGGGGATCAATTTTCCAGCCCTTCCTGCCAGCGGGATAGAAAATAGGAGCAGGAGGAGGCCATTTGGCCCTTCCAGCCTGTTCTGTCATTCATTATTATCATGGCTGATCATCCAACTCAATAGTCTGATCCCACCTTCTCCCCAGATCATTTAATCCCCTTCACCTCAATTGTTATATCTAACTGCTTCTTGGTAGTAAATTCCACAAGGCTCACCATTCTCTGGGTGAAGAAATTTCTCCTCATCTCAGTCCTAAACAGTCTACCCAGTATCCTTAGACTGTGACCTCTGGTTCTGGACACCCCCATCATCGGGAACATCCTTCCTGCATCCACCTTGTTTAGTCCTGTTAGAATTTTATAGCTTTCTATGAGATTCCCACCTCATTTTTCTGAACTCCAGCGAATTTAATCCTAACCGGCAGGTGGCATAATGGTCAGTACTGCTCTCTTACAGCACCAGGGACCTGGGTTCGATTCCCGACTTGGGTCACTGTCTGTGTGGAGTCTGTGCATTCGCCCCATGTCTGTATGTGTTTCCTCCAGGTGCTCTGGTTTCTTCCCACAGTCCGAAAGACTGGTTAGGTGCATTGGCCGTGCTAAATTCACCCTCGGTGCACCCGAACAGGCGCCGGAGTGTGGTGACTAGGGGATTTTCACAGTAACTTCATTGCAGTGTTAATGCAAGCCTATTTGTGACACTAATAAATAAATTTTAAACTCATACGTCAGTATTCCAACCCAGGAATCACTCTGATGAACCTTCTCTGCACTCCCTCCAGAGTAAGAACATCCTTCCTCAGATAAGTAGACCAAAACTGCACACAATGGGGTGAATTTTCCCGCTCCGCCCGCCAAGGGAACCGTAGCTGGCAAGGTACATTGAAAGGTCCGCTGACCTCAAGCAAGATTTTCTGGTTTCGGGGTGAGCGTGGCCAGAAAATCCCACCCAATATTCCAGGTGTGCCTTCACTGAGGCCCTGTATAATTGTATCAACAGTAAGAAGTCTCACAACACCAGGTTAAAGTCCAACAGGTTTATTTGGTAGCAAATGTGGTATTTGCTACCAAATAAACCTGTTGGACTTTAACCTGGTGTTGTGAGACTTCTTACTGTGCCCACCCCAGTCCAACGCCGGCATCTCCACATCATAATTGTATCAAGGCACCCCTGCTCCTGTACTCGAATCCTCTCGCTGTGAAGGGCAACACGCCATTTGTCTTCTTTACCGCCTGCCGCACCTGCATGCTTACCTTCAAACAATGGTACCTCTGGTGGCGTAGCACTGCACTGGAAGCACTGTCGACCTAGCTTTTGCGTCCCAAGCTCGTGGAGTGAGATCCTGAACACTGCAACCTTTTGGGTCAGTGGTGAGAGTGCCACCAGCTGAGCCATGGTTGGATAAGGGACTACGTCAGCTAAAATAAATCAATTCATTAATTATCATTTAATGGCGCCATTCGGAGCAGTCATTACACAGTACTATAAACAAATTTGATCCAATTGTTTAGATTAAATTCTACAGTAAACAAAGCAAACCTTGAAATGCAGTTGACATTTTGGGCTATTAGCATGATTGGTGCTTCATTGAAAATCTAACCAGATTGTACCAGGTCTCATCAGTGAGCTGCAACACATTATCATGCTGAATGCTAAATTAACTTTTAATCAATGCGTAGAGTGCCACCATTTGTGGAGTGGTTTACTGTACCTGAATATTCAATCATTTCAATAATTAATAGAATATTCAATTGCAAAAATAATTAGTTGGCTGGCTTGAGGCTCATTGTACTAAAACGAATGCGCCATCAGAAAGCAGACTCCCCAGGCATTGCATTCCCTAATGCGTGCTATTTACAAGCTAATTGCAAAGCGGATTTCAGTGCTGCCTCTGTGTCATGGCCGCAGTGGACAGGAGAAAGCCGCAGTGCCCAACTTGCCCCACGTTTCCACCGTTCCGGCCTTGGCAGCCGCAACCTGCGTGGGACGGTCATGTCTGGCATGTTGAATCCTGTGGCACACCAAAACACTCACTGATGTCACCGCGCTGAGCAGCTCGTTCCCCTTTGTGAGGTGTGCGGAGGTTCGGGGGTGCCGGGGGGGTAGTGAGTGATGGAGGGCGGCACGGTGGCAGAGTGGTTAGCACTGCTGCCTCACAGCACCAGGGTCCCAGGTTCGATTCCCGGTTTGGGTCACTGTGTGTGCAGAATCTGCACATTCTCCCCGTGTCTGCGTGAGTTTCTTCCGGGTGCTCCAGTTCCCTCCCACAGTCTGAAAGACATGCTGGTTAGGTGCATTGGCCATGCTAAATTCTCCCTCAGTGTACCCGAACAGGCGCTGGAGTGTGGCGGCTAGGGGATTTTCACAGTAACTTCACTGCAGTGTTAATGTAAGCCTACTTGTGACTAATAAATAAACTTTACTTAATTTACTTTACTTTGCCTGTGTGGAGTTTGCACATTCTCCCCGTGTCTGCATGGGTTTCCTCCGGGTGCTCCGGTTTCCTCCCACACTTCAAAGATGTGCGAGTTAGGGCGTGCTAAATTGCCCCTTAGTGTCAGGGGAATTAGCAGGGTTATGTGAGGTTATGGGTGCTTCAGTTTCCTCCCACAGTCCAAAGATGTTAGGTGCATTGGCCATGCTACGTTGCCCCTTAGTTTCAGGTGGATATAGCAGTCAAGCAAGATTTTCCGGTTTCGGGGCAAGCGTGGCCGGAAAATCCCACCCAATATCCCACCTAATGAAGCCACACCATATTGGGGTTATAGGGATAGGAACGGGATGGGAATGTTGTTGGTGCAGGCTCGATGGGCCAAATGGCCTCTTTCTACACTGTAGGATTCTATGATGAAAAGTATCTGCAAACTTTTTATTCATCAAAGAAATGAACACCACACCAAATATGCATTTTCAGATTCAGTGTAATCTGTCATTCCGGGTCTTTCATGTAACTGAGATGCAGAGAGTCAGCATCAGGGGAAATTCTTCTGCAGCAAATGGTGTCCTGGAACCTGCTGCCTCTGAGGGAGGTGGAAATTGAAATAATGAATGATCTCAAAAGGAAATGAGACAGGCACTTGAAGGAATCCTGCGGGGCTACGGGGATCGAACAGGGGAGTGGGACTGACTGAATTGCTCTGCGGAGGGCTGGCACTCAGTCGACGGGCCAAATGGCCTCCTCGTGTGCCGTAAATGATTCTCCGACTCTTTAGTGAAATATTATCGCGACAAACGCAAAATACTGCAGATGCTGGAAGTTCAAAATAAGAACTGAGGATGCTGGAAATACTCAGCAGGTCAGGCGGCATCTGCGGAGAGAGAAATAGAGTTAGCCTTTCGAGTGAATGAGAGTCCTTCATCAGGCCTGAGGGAAAGATAAATTTTGAATAGTTCGAGAGCAAGTGGAAGTGCGGAGAAGAGGCGGAAGAAAAAAAAGAGAAAGTTTTTGATGGAATGGTGGAGGGCGGAAGAGATGAAATGGTGAAAGCTTGTGGCAATGGGATAAGGACCGAATTGAAAAATGTACTTCGATTTAAGTTTGCAGATGACACCAAGATTGGTGGCATAGTGGACAATGAAGAAGGATTGCAATGGGATCTTGATCAATTGGGCTGACGAATGACAGATGGAGTTTAATTTAGATAAATGTGAGATGATGCATTTTGATCGATCGAATCGGGGCAGGACTTACTCCGTTAATGGTAGGGCATGGGGGAGAGTTATAGAACAAAGAGATCTAGGGGTACAGGTTCATAGCTCCTTGAAAGTGGAGTCACAGGTGGACAGAGTGGTGAAGAAGGCATTCAGCATGCTTGGTTCCATTGGTCAGAACATTGAATACAGGAGTTGGGACGTCTTGTTGAAGTTATACAAGACATTGGTAAGGCCACACTTGGAATACTGTGTGCTGTTCTGGTCACCCTATTACAGAAAGGAGAATCCTGCCTGACATTTTGAGCAGAGTACACTAACTTGGAAAAACTATATCACTGCTTCACTTGGGGGCAGTGTATCAGGTGTGAGAAGGGACGAGATAAAAAGGCTGATGTTGCATCTTCCGCACTTGCATGGAAAGGCTTGGTCGGAAATGGACGGGTGTGAGAGCTGACCAAAGTGTGGAGTCGAGGATCACGGAGGGAACAGCAGAGTGGCAGCAGGGCTCCCCACCCATCGCTCCCCAGAGGCCCCACCCCATAGGGCCCCACCCCATCAGGTTCCGCCCCATTAGGCCCCGCCCTCTTGGCCCTGCCAAATGCCAGGTGGGCAGTGCCAAGGTACCCCCTGAGCATTGGCACTTTGCCCCTTGGGCAGTGCCAGTGGGCCAGGCTGGCACTGCCAAAGTGGCAATGTCCAAGGGCATTCCCACCTTGGTGCCCGACCCTCTGGGGGGCCTCGATTGCGGGGTTGGGCTGCCAGCTTCCACAAGTGGGCAGCTATAGTAAACCCTGCTGGAGTGAAATACTCTTGGAGGGGGCGCAGGAGAGGCTAATGGGCCTACTAATGTTATTAAAATTGTACGTAAATTCATATTTAAATAAATTATGCAGTCGATTCCAGGCGCGGAGGTCATGGCGCCCAGCGGGGGAGCCGCGAATTGGCCTCCGCTGGAGTCTCCCAGCCCGCTGTGCTACAAAAGCAGCACAGCAGAATGGGGAAATTGCCCCCATTGTTTCTTGCGCGCTATATAGACAAAGCATACCGTTCATAGAGAAGGAAAGGAGAGGGTGCAGACTGTAGTGTTTCGGTCATAGTTAGGGTTGGACACGGGTGAGGGGCCTGTCAGCCACATTCAGGGGGGAATCCTGAGGTGAGGAAAAAGGAAGACATATTGGAAGGGCTGGTATGAAAGATTTTATCAAATGAACAGATCCAATAGAAATGGAGAGACTGGGTGAATGGATAATTTAAAACATATTGATATTTTTCCACATTTAGCTCAGAATAAGAAAGTCCAGGTATCAGTGAAACTGCACGTTTCAGAAGCAGCTCTATCTCAGGTTTATTTCATTCAGAATGCCATCCAGTGTGTGGTGCCATCATGTTTTTGGAACATATTGTCAGCGTATGGTACGCACAACCTTCAATTAAAAATTGTTAAAAAGCGCAGTTGAGGTTTGGACGCTGTTTTCTTTTCAGCCAATTTTAAGCCAGTTCCCCCGTGTAAAAATCAAGCCCCTCACCATCGGAGAGTGAGGGATCGGATTACTCCTGTATCCTCCAGAATTTCTATCTGAACTTTGGCACCAGCTCTGCTGCAACATGAAGGTCGTTTATCCCACTGCCCCGGGGTTTCCGAAGGATTTTCTGCCCACATTGATCAATAGGCACATGGGAATTAACAGTGCGTGTTGTTTCAGACCATACCCGCAGGCCGATAGTAAATATGCCCAATGTTTCAGAGTGCAATCCCTCTGAGAGCGCTCAGTTGTTTTGAAGATGGGGATTCCACATGCACAGAACATAAGGGTGATTACTGCAGTATCTAGATATCTGTCTGTCCGCTTATCTGTGTATCTGTCTATCTCTCTCTCTCTATCTCTCTATCTATCTGTCTAACTCTCTCTAACTGTCTGTGTCTATTATCTCTATCTGTTTGTCTGTCTATATATCTATCTAACTATATCTCTCTCTGTCTGTCTGTCTATCTATCTGTTTGTCTATCTATCTATCTATCTATCTATCTATCTATCTATCTATCTATCTATCTATCTATCTATCTATCTATCTATCTATCTATCTGTCTATCTATCTATTTGTCTATCTATCCCTCTCTCTCTCTGTCGATCTATCTATCTATCTATTAGAGGGTTGGATGGAGAGAAATCTGTTGAGTGCATTCAGGAGGAATTTCTCATTCAGTATGTGGATGGCCCGACTAGCGAGGGGGCAAAACTTGACCTCCTCTTGGGAAATAAGGAAGGACAGGTGATAGAAGTGTTAGTGAGGGATCACTTTGGGACCAGAGACCAGAGTTCTATTAGTTCTCAGATAGCTATGGAGAATGATAGATCTGGCCCAAAAGTTACAATTCTAAATTGGGGCAAGGCCAATTTTAATGGTATCAGGCAAGAACTTTCAAAAGTTAACTGGGTGAGTCTGTGGGAAGGCAAAGGGACTTCTGGTAAGTGGGAGGATTTCAAAAGTGTGTTAACCAGGGTTCAGGGTAAACACATTCCTCTTAGAATGAAGGGCAAGGCTGGCAGAAGTTGGGAACCCTGGATGACTCAGGATATTGAGGCCCTGGTCAAGAAGAAGAAAGAGGCACATGGCATGCATAGATAGCTGGGATCAAGTGAATACCTTGAAGGGTATAGGGGGTGTAGGAATGGAGTTAAGAGAGAAGTCAGGAGAGCAAAAAGGGGACACAAGATTGTTTTGGCAGGTAAGGCAAAGGAGAATCCAAAGAGCTTCTACAAATACATAAAGGGCAAAAGAGTAACAAGGGAGAGTGTAGGACCTCTGAAGAATCAACAAAGTCATCTATGTGCGGATCCACAAGCGATGGGTGAGATCCTAAATGAATATTTCTCATCCGTATTTATTGTTGAGAAAAGCATGAATGTTAGGGAATTTGGGGAATTTGCCTTCCCACAGACTCACCCAGTTAACTTTTGAAAGTTCTTGCCTGATGTCTTGAGGAGTGTGCATATTACTGAGAAGAAGGTGCTGGAAGTCTTAAGGCGCATCAAGGTAGATAAATCCCCAGGACCTGGCGAAGTGTATCCCAGGGCATTGTGGGAGGCTAGGGAGGAAATTGCAGGTCCCCTAGCCGAGATATTTGAATCATCGATAGTCACGGGTGAGGTGCCTGAAGATTGGAGAGTGGCAAATGTTGTGCCTTTGTTTAAAAAGGGCTGCAAGGGAAAAGCCTGGGAACTACAGGCCAGTGAGCCTCACATGTGTGGTGGGTATGTTGTTGGAAGGTATTTTGAGAGACAGGATCGACAGGATTTAGAGATGCAAGGACTGATTAGGGACAGTCAGCATGGCTTTGTGAGTGGAAAATCATGTCTCACAAATTTGATTGAGGTTTTTGAAGGGATGACCAAGAAGGTAGATGAGGGCACTACAGCTGATGTTGTATACATGGAATTTAGCAAGGCCTTTGACAAGGTACTGCATGGTAGGTTGTTGCATAATGTTAAATCTCACGGGATCCAGGGTGAGGTATTTAAATGGATACAAAATTGGCTTCTTGACAGAAGCCAGAGGATGGTTGTAGAGGGTTGTTTTTCAAACTGGAGGCCTGTGACCAGCGGTGTGCCTCAGGGATCAGTGCTGGGTCCAATGTTATTTGTTATTTATATTAATGATTTGGATGAGAATATAGGAGGCATGGTTAGTAAGTTTGCAGATGATACCAAGATTGGTGGCATAGTGGACAGTGAAGAAAATTATTTCCAATTGCAACAGGATCTTGACCAATTGGGCCAGTGGGCTGACGAATGGCAGATGGAGTTTAATTTAGATAAATGCGAGGTGATGCATTTTGGTAGATTGAACCAGGGCAGGACTTATTCAGTTAATGCTAGGGCATTGGGTAGAGTTATTGAACAAAGAGATCTAGGGGTACATGTTCATAGCTCCTTGAAAGTGGAGTCACAGGTGGACAGATAGGTGAAGAAGGCATTTGGCATGCTTGGTTTCATTGGTCAGAACATTGAATACAGGAGTTGGCATGTCTTGTTGAAGTTGTACAAAACATTGGTAAGGCCACACTTGGAATACTGTGTATAGTTCTGGTCACCCTATTATAGAAAGGATAATATTCAACTGGAAAGAATGCAGAAATGATTTACTAGGATGCTACCTGGACTTGATGGTTTGGGTTGTAAGGAGAGGCTGGATAGACTGGGACTTTTTTCTCTGGAGCGTAGAAGGCTGAGGGGTGATCTTATAGAGGTCTATAAAATAATGAGGGGCACAGATCAGCTAGGTAGCCAACATCTTTTCCCAAAGGTAGGGGAGTCTAAAACTAGAGGGCATAGGTTTAAGGTGAGAGGGGAGAGATACAAAAGTGTCCAGAGAGGCAATTTTTTCACACAAAGGGTGGTGAGTGTCTGGAACGAGCTGCCAGAGGTAGTAGTAGAGGCGGGTACAATTTTGTCTTTTAAAAAGCACTTGGACAGTTACATGGGTACGATGGGTATAGAGGGATATGGGCCAAACGCGGGCAATTGGGATTAGCTTCGGGGTTTAAAACAAAAAGGGTGTCATGGACAAGTTGGGCCGAAGGGCCTGTTTCCATGCTGTAAGCCTCTATCTATCTATCTATCTATCTATCTATCTATCTATCTATCTATCTATCTATCTATCTATCTATCTATCTATCTATCTATCTATCTATCTGTCTGTCTGTCTATAATTTATGTTTGTTGTATTAAATCATTGGCATGATATTGCTGAAAAGAGAGACACATCGAAACTTTTCGTCTTGGGGAGGTGATGGCCTGGTGGTATTATCGATAAGCTATTCAACCATAAAACTCAGCTAATATATCAAGGGACCTGGGTTCAAATCCCACCAAGGCAGCTGGTGGAATTTGAATTCAATAAAAAAATATCTGGAATTAAAAATCTACTGATGACCATGAAACCATTGTCGGAAAAACCCATCTGGGTCATTAATGTCCTTTAGGGAAGGAAATCTGCTGTCCTTACCTGGTCTGGCCTACATGTGACTTTGGATCAACAGTTGTGGGTTCAAGTTCGACTTGAACATAAAATCAATGTTGACACTCCAAGGTTGTACTGAGGGCATTCTCTATTGATGGAGGTTGAGTATTTTGGATAGCATGTTGAATCAAGGCTCTCTCAGTTGGATGTAAAGGATCTCATGGCACCATTTGAGATGGAGCAGTGTCCTGGCTAATATTTAACCCTCATCACAAAGGCAGATTTTCTGATCATTATCATATTACTCTTTGCAGAAACTTGCAGTGGGCCTGGTTATTTGCTCTGTTTCCTACATTACTGTGGCAAATCACTGTTAGCTTATTGCCTGTATGTGTGACATGCCTGGACACGTCCCTGCCGGCCCTGCCCAGGACTCCTCCCCCCCTGGTCCAGGTATAAAGGTGACTGCTCCCCACCCCCTGCCTCAGTCTCTGGACCAGTTCATCGGCATGGGTGTGCTCCAAGTCTTTTGCTAATAAAAGCCTATTTGTTCTTGCATACAAACTAGTCTTTGCTCGATTGATGGTGCATCAATTACAACTGCGGCTACACTTCAGAAAAAGAAGCACCTGGTTGGCTGTTGTGGTGATTGTCCCTTTAAGGGCAATACGGCAGAGAAAGGGTCACCTGGGTGACCAATGGGGACTCAGAGTGGCGAGTCACCCAGAGGGAGGAGTTCTCTCAGGCAGAGGCATTCCCGAATGAGCAGCACATCGATCCTTGTAAAGAAATCCTTTGTTTTTCACGGATGAAGTCTCTGAAAGTGCAGCATTACAGCTGTCAAGTGCTTGAGATGTCCGGTGGTTGTGAAAGGCACCACACAAAGGGGAGGCCATGACCTAGTGGTATTATCGCTGGACTTTTAATCCAGAAACTCAGCGAATATTCTGGGGACCCGGGTTCAAATCCCACCACGGCAGATGGTGGAATTTGAACTCAATAAGAACAAATCTGGAATTAAGAATCTACTGATGACCATGAAACCATTGCCGATTGTCGGAAAAACCCATCTGGTTCACTAATGTCCTTTAGAGAAGGAAATCTGCTGTCCTTACCTGGTCTGGCCTACATGTGACTCCAGAGCCACAGCATCATGTTTAACTCTCAACTGCCCTTGGGCTACCAGGGATGGGCAATAAATACTGGCCAGCCAGTGACACCCATGTCCCACAAAATGAATTTAAAAAGTTGAATTCAATAAGAATACATCTGGAATTAAGAATCTACTGATGAACATGAGACCACTGTCGATTGTTGGAAACACCCATCTGGTTCACCAATATCCTTTAGGGAAGGAAATCTGGCATTCTTGCCTGGCTTACATGTGACTCCAGAGCCACAGCAATGTGGTTGATTCTCAACTGACCTTTGAACAAGGGCAACTAGGGATGGGCAATAAATGCTGGCCAGCCAGCGATGCCCATGTGCCACAAATGAATGAAAATAAATGAAGGGATTTCTTTCTGGAGATTATGACTGGCATCCACACCCAAGGCAGCTGACCTCACAAGACAACTTCTGAACGGCAGGGGGTGGGTTCTTGGGCTTGAGTTGGAAACATATTCTCCAACCCATCATTGAGTAAGAATTATTTGTAATGTTTGCAATGGGACGCCTCCAGTGAAGGTTCTTGGTGTTTCCTCAACTTAGCCACGCAGTAATGATCCGAAACGAAATGTGTGCAAAAGTGACCTAGTGACAACTATGAGCAGTTGGAGAGAAGGTGATTGAAGGCAGTTGGGTCCCTGATACTTGAATGCAAATAAACGGGACATATAGGCTGGAATTTTACCGGCACGCTCGCCCCAGAATCGGGGCGGGCAAGGCTCACAGAACGGCATTCTCCATTGGCCTCGGGCGGGCGAGGCGGTGGAATTCCGCCAATAGGGCGCAATTTTCCCAGCCTGCTGCACTGCTCGAGTAGCGCAACGGGCTGGGAAATGTCAGTGGGAGGGAAAAAATGGGATTCACGACTGGCATCCGGACAGTCATGATCGTCCCAGTCCATTTGGTATGGGGAACAGCACTAGCCTGGGACTCAATTGTCCGGGCTCGCTAAAGCTTCTGACCCCGTCGATAGAGGTCTACACCAGAGGGGATCACGTATGTTCCCCATCAAAGCGTGATGGCCTTGCAGGTGGGACCAAAGGTCATTGAGGCTCTCCCGGGAGGTTCCTGAAAGAAAACTAAGTGCCCAATGGGCGGGAACAAGGCAGCTTTTCCTGCTTTTTTTGGGTGAGATTAGTTGTTGAATGAATTTACACCACTCTGTGCATCAGAGAGTCCATCAGGAGATTTATGCTGGTTAGCGGAGGGGGTAGGGAGGAGGGGTGCAAATCCTGCCCAGGAGGCTGGCATCAGCATGCTGAGGGCACCAGTACACATACGCCAATCCCCCAGCATATTGAGAGATTTCTTGACAAGCGCGTTCCACCCCACATCACCGGCCCCAAACCACCCCCCCCCCCACCACCACCACCAATAGCCGGCCTCCTCATGACCGGACCCGGCCTCTGATCCCTGACCCCACCAAGAGCCCCCACCCTTCCAATGCAGAGTTCACCCCCATTCCCTCCCCTCCTATCTCCCCCCTACCCTGGTCTGGCGCTACTCCCCCCTCAGGTCCTTCCCCCTTGGCACAGCCCAGTGCCCATTGGGCTCTGCCAGTGTGCCAGGTTGGTACTGCCCAAGGGGCAGCCTCTGCCCCTGACCCCCCGGGAGAGCCCCAATGACCTCTGGTCCCACCTGCAAGGCCATCACGCCTGGCCCCCATTGATGAGGAACATATGTGATCCCCTCTGGTGTAGACCTCTATCGACGGGGTCAGAAGCTTTAGCGAGCCCGGACAATTGAGTCCCAGGCTCGTGCTGTTCCCCATACCAAATGGACTGGGACGATCATGAACGTCCAGATGCCAGTCGTGAATCCCATTTTTTCCCTCCCGTTGCGCTACTCGAGCAGTGCAGCAGGCTGGGAAAATTGCGCCCTATTGGCGGAATTCCACCGCCTCGCCCGCCCGAGGCCAATGGAGAATGCCGTTCTGTGAGCCTTGCCCGCCCCGATTCTGGGGCGAGCGTGCCGGTAAAATTCCAGCCTATATATCCCGTTTATTTGCATGCAGGTATCAGGGACCCAACTGCCTTCAATCACCTTCTCTCCACACTGCCCTCTCTATAACCTGTTCCCATTCCTTTACTGAACTGAAGGCATCAGTCCCAAATGGAGAGCAGAGTTGAAACCACAACTAGGCAAGTGTGGACCTTATCGAATGGCAGGGCAGGCTGGAAAGGCTGAGTGACCTCCTCCTGCTCCTCAGTCTGATGTGCCCATATCCCCTTTTGCCTTTTTACCTCTCCCGAGACATCGCTGTGTCTTTTATTCTCTCGACCAAAACAAATATTTGCTAATAAAAGGTCAAGAAGCTCATTACATCACCAACTTTGATTGGCTGCAAAGATTTAATGCGGTGTGGAATAATTGGGAAGAAATGTCTGGAGCTGTCACAAAGGCAGCAGCCGGAAAGATTTATTCAGAAAAGCTCAGGAATCTCCGGAATACCTCCTGGTGAAACAAGGTAGTGCCACATTTGTAATTCTAAACTCCCAGTGTCCTGACACTTTTCAAAGCAGTCAGAAATCTGGTACGGTGAATTAATCCTTGATGTCACCGAGATAGAGGACATAATCCTCAACTGATGAAGCATTAAAGAGTTCCCATCAACATAATTACCGATCCTTTGTGTTCATTTGTTCCTCTACATGCTTAGATTAGTCATCAATCTATTTAGAAGTATTTAGAAGCATTTAGAAGTAAAGCTGTGACATTCTTGATCAAATTGCAGCTTCACAAGGGGCGGCACGGTGGCACAGTGGTTAGCACGGCTACCCCACAATGTTGGGGACCCGGGTTCGATTCCCAGCTTGGGTCACTGTCTGTGCGGATTCTGCACGTTCTCCCCGTGTCTGCGTGGGTTTCCTCCGGGCGCTCCGGTTTCCTCCCACAGTCTGAAAGATGTGCTGGTTAGGTGCACTAAATTCTCCCTCAGTGTACCCGAACAGGCACAATCAATCAAGCAAAGACTAGTTTGTATGCAAGAACAAATAGGCTTTTATTAGCAAAAGACTTGGAGCACACCCATGCCGATGAACTGGTCCAGACTGAGGCAGGGGGTGGGGAGCAGTCACCTTTATACCTGGACCAGGGGGGGGAGGAGTCCCAGGCAGGGCCGACAGGGGCATGTCCAGGCATGTCACACACACACAGGCAAAAAGCTAACAGTGGTTTACCACACAGGCGCCAGAATGTAGTGGCAAGGGGATTTTCGCAGTAGCTTCATTGCAGTGTTAATGTAAGCCTACTTGTGACACTAATAAATAAACTTTAAAACAATCGTCCTCTTCACCCATCATCCCTCGTACTCTGTCCACCATCTACAGGACACAAGTCAGGAGTGTGACGGAATACTCCCCACTTGCCGGGATGGGTGCAGCTCCAACAACACTCAAAAAACCTGACACCATCCAGGACAAAGCAGCCCACTCGATTGACACCCCAACCACAAATATTCACTCCCTTCGCCACCAATGCTCAGTAGCAGCAGTGTGTATCTACAAGGCTCCTGAGACAGCACCTTCCATACCCATGACTATTGCCATCTAGAAGGGCAGGAGCAACAGACACATGGACACACCTGGAAGTTCTCCTCCAAACCACTCATCATGCTGATTAGGAACAATATGGCCGTTCCTTCATGGTTGCTGGAACTTCCTCACTAATGGCACTCTGGGTATACCTACACAACATGGACTGCAGCAGTTCAAAAAGGCAGCTCACCGCCACCTTTCCATGGACAGTTATGTTTGGCCAATAAATGCTGGCCTGGCATATCCCTTGAATGAATTTTTAAAAACATACTCTCGCCAATTCACATATTCACACCAATGCTGCTTTAGTGGATTTTCCACTGTACAGCCAGCAGGAGGAATGTAAGCACACATTTTCTTAGACTTTTTCCAATGCTACAAAAAGAGATAGTCACCATTTCATATTCACTTGCTTCTGGAGGTGTGAAGAGAATCTCAGAAACACATTGAGGCAACATCTGGGACACCAAGCATCAAGCAACATCTATTCAGGAAATTCTCTGAGAAATGCGCCTAAACCCAGCAAGGGCTCTGCTATTCCATCTGACTGGACATTTTACAGGAGTCACAAGGCAAAAGGGAAAGCATGGCCTCTACTTTCTCAGAAGACGAAGGAAATTTGGCATATCAGCTACGACTCTCACCAACTTTTACAGATGCACCATAGAAAGCATTCTTTCTGGTTGTATCACAGCTTGGTATGGCTCCTGCTCTGCCCAAGACCGCAAGGAACTACAAAAGGTCATGAATGTAGCCCAATCCATCACGCAAACCAGCCTTCCATCCATTGACTCTGTCTACACTTCCCGCTGCCTTGGCAAAGCAGCCAGCAGAATTAAGGACCCCACGCACCCCAGACATTCTCTCTTCCACCTTCTCCCGTCGGGAAAAAGATACAAAAGTTTGAGGTCACGTACCAACCAACTCAAGAACAGCTTCTTCCCTGCTGCTGTCAGACTTTTGAATGGACTTACCTTGCATTAAGCTGATCTTTCTCTACACCCTAGCTATGACTGTAACACTACATTCTGTACTCTCTCCTTTCCTTCTCTATGAACGGTATGCTTTGTCTGTATAGCGCACAAGAAACAATACCTTTCACCGTATATTAATACATGTGACAATAATAAATCAAATCAAATCAAAATCAAATCAAAATTAGTTTGTTGTGAGGGATCTCTCTTGGTCTCCAGGAGGAATGGGAGAAGGGCATGAGGTCAGGCAAGGCAATACCAGCTGTTGTAGGAGAAAAGGACAGATGGGGAAAGGAGGACAAGGTGGCCTCCTTCCCCACTACAGGTACAGAACGTCCTTCCCCCTCTCTTGACCCACTCCACCTCTGCGACTGACATGCAATTCACCCTCTCTCATCTGAAGCAGTCCATGTCCAAATATAGCAAGACCGAGACAATACCCAGGCTTGGGCTGACAAGTGGTCAGTAATATTTGTCCCATACAATGGCCATGTCCAACAAAAGAGAATCTAACCATCGCCCCTTGACACTCAATGGCATCACCATCACTGAATCTCCCGCTATCAACATCCTGCAGGTTACCATTAACCAGAAACTGAATTGAACCAGCCATGTAAATACTATCACTGGAAACCTCTGGCCTTGAATGTGACTGGGATTCTCCAGTGCCGCTGCGGTCATTGGGGTATTGGCTGAGGGACAGCAACAGGGACGGGGTGAACAAAATCAGAGAATACCACCCTATGGCTACAAGAGCAGGTCAGAGACTAGGAATCCTGGGGTGGCATGGTGGCACAGAGATTAGCACTGCTGCATCACAGAGCCAGAGACCCAGGTTCTATTCCGGCCTGTGTAGAGTTTGCACGTTCTCCCCGTATCTGCGTGGGTTTCCTCCGGGTGCTCCAGTTTCCTCCCACGTTCCAAAGATGTGCAGGTTAGGTGGATTGGCCATGCTAAACTTGCCCCTTAGTGCCCCACGATGTGCAGGTTAGATGGGGTTCGCTATGATAAATGTGTGGGGTTGCAAGGATAGGGTGGGGAAGAGGGCCAGGGTAAGATGCTCTGTCAGAGAGTCGGTGTAGACCAGATGGACAGAATGGCCTTTTCTGCACTGTCGAGATTCTATGAACTCACCTCCTGGCTCCCCAAAGCCTGTCCACCATCTACAAGGCACAAATCAGGAGATTAATGGAATACGCTTGACTTGCCTGGATGGGTGCAGCTCCAACAACACTCAGGGAAGCACAACACCATCTCGGACAAAGCAGACTCTTGATTATTACCGCTTCCACAAACATTCAATCCCTCCACCACTGATGCACAGTGGCAGCCGTGTGTACCATCTACAAGATACACTGCAGCAACGCACCAAGACTCTTTAGGCAGCACCTTCCAAACCCACAACCACGGCCAGCTGGAAGGACAAAGGCAGCAGACACCGTCATTCAGACTTGGAAATGTATCTCCATTTCTTCAGCTCAGAATCCTGGAGCTCACTCCCTGACAGCACTGAGGGTGTACCTTCACCAAAGGGACTGCAGCGTTTCAAGAAGACAACTCACCACCACCTCAAGGGATGGGCAATAAACATCAGAAAGGGTCCACAGGAGGTTGACAAGAATGATCCCTGGAATGAAGAGCTTGTCGTATGAGGAACGGTGAGGGCTCTGGGTCTGTACTTGTTGGAGTTTAGAAGAGGGAATCTTATTGAAACTTACAGGATACTGCGAGGCCTGGATAGAGTGGATGTGGAGAGGATGTTTCCACTAGTCGGAAAAACTAGAACCAGAGGGGGCAACCTCAGGCTAAAGGGACAATCCTTTAAAACAGAGATGAGGAGGAATTTCTTCAGCAAGAGAGTGGTGAATCTGTGGAACTCTTTGCTGCAGAAGGCTGTGGAGGCCAGGTCATTGAGTGTCTTTAAGACAGAGATAGATAGGTTCTTGATTAATAAGGGGATCAGGGGTTATGGGGAAAAGGCAGGAGAATGGGGATGAGAAAAATATCAGCCATGATTGAATGGCAGAGCAGACTCGATGGGCCGAGTGGCCTAATTCTGCTCCTATGGCTTATGGTCTTATGACCTTATGGCCTAGCCAGTTACCCACACATCCCATGAGTGAAATTTTTATAATCTATAAGTATCCTGCAACGAGCTGCTGTGTGCCAACCAGAGCTCACTCTATCTCTCATGGAAGTGAATCGAGGAACTCATGTATACTCCTGCACTTGAATGTGAAACTTGTAAGCTTCTGGTTAACATCTCCAGGCAAATTCAAGTTATGATAATCACCAATTAAAGACAAAATTAAATGCTAAATACAGACTGATTAGTCCCATTAGTACTATAACTATTTATCTGCTGTTTTCATCCTCTGGCCAATGAAATACTTCCAACATATTAAATACTAACCATACAGAGGAATAAACAGAATGAGGTGTGATGCACTATCAATCGAGCCAAGACTAGTTGTGAGCAAGACAAATAGGCTTTTATTAACAAGAACTTGGAGCCATCCCTGTCGGTGATCTGGTCTGAACTGAGGGCGAGGGGGAGGAGCCACCGCCTTTGTACCCAGACCAGGGGGAGGAGACTTGGGCGGAACCGACAGGGATGTACCACATATACAGGTACTGAGAAATACTAACTACGGTGGTTAACCACTACAGACAACATATAACAGTGGTTTACCACAAGGTGCTCTCAATTTTCTTGTTCCCTCTCTCCAAATGACTTTTGAAAGACAGCTTAAGATGTCCGCAGGACTCTCGGCATGCACACCCATCGCTTAAAATGTGATTTAATTTCTTTCTTAATCCGTTCACTTCTTTATTTGGGTTACAGGTAACCCTCTTCTCTGCAAGAGATTGATCCTTTATTCAAGCACATTATCTGGACTGCACAGTGGCACAGTGGTTAGCATTGCTGCCTCACAGCGCCAGGGACCCGGGTTCGATTCCCAGCTTGGGTCATTGTCTGTACAGAGTTTGCACGTTGTCCCCATGTCTGTGTGGGTTTCCTCCCACAGTCCAAAGATGTGCAGGTTAGGCGCATTGGCCATGCTAAATTGCTCCTTAGTGTCCCGGGATGCATAGGTCAGAGGGATTAGCAGGGTAAATATGTGGGGTTATGGGGATAGGGCCTGGGTGGGATTGCTGTCGGTGCAGACTCGATGGGCTGAATGGCCTCTTTCTGCACTCTATGATTCTAATGAATAACTTTTCCTTTGCCAACCAAGTTTTCTCTTGCTAAATGTCAGCCATAGTCTGAGGAATTCTGGGAATGATCACCTTGACCATCTGAGGCGATGGCTAGACTTTTAATCCAGAAACTCAGCTAATGTTCTGGGGACCCGGGTTCGAATCCCGCCACGGCAGATGGTGGAATTTGAGTTCAATTCTAAAAAATTTGGAATTAAGAATCTACTGATGACCATGAAACCATTGTCGATTATCGGAAAAACCCATCTAGTTCACTAATGTCCTTTGGGGAAGGAAATCTGCTGCCCTTACCCGGTCTGGCCTACATGTGACTCCAGAGGCACAGCAATGTGGTTGACTCTCAACTGCCCTCTGAACAAGGGTACCTAGGAATGGGCAATAAATGCAGGCCACCCAGTGACACCCATGTGAATGAATTTTTTTGAAAATTAACCTTCCGTGCCTGTTGGTACCCACAGGGGCTGGGTTATATCATTGACCCCTTTAATCACATTTTGGTTTGATGTTTTAAGTTCATGCTTTGTCCTTTGTTTTGAGCAGTTCCCTTCTCTTTGGGGACTGCCCTTCTTGCTTCGTCCCTGGGGAAGTTTGATGTCGTTTATTTGAGTTGGCCAAAAAGAAAGGGCAAACAATTTGTAAGTGAAAAGGAAACAAAAAAACCTAATTGTGTGGGATGAAACCAAATTCTAATCCTGTGTACAAATAAGATTAGAATGTCTTACAGTTGGAGCGCTGGCTATTTTTACTCAGCCTGAGAGAGAGAGAGACAGTAAATCTAATTTCAACATGCCTCTTTGTCACATTGACACAGATCAGCTAATCCAGCAGCGCTCAGCTATTGATCTCTTTGACTCTGTGTGACTCAAATTCCATTGTGACCAGCAAATTTACCGAGCACTCCATCAGACAGAAGATTCTCACTGCTCCTGTTGACACCTGGTCTGATGCCGGCAAAGGCTCGGGATGTTCACTCGATTGATTGATGCATCCAAAAGGATCCTTATTTCAAAAGGAATTGGAGTATGAAAATAGGGAAGCCTTGCTCAACGTGGACAAAAATGGGCCACGCCTGGAATGCATTGATTTGCTGTATTATTATCACATGTATTAGTATACAGTGTAACATATGGTTTCTGTCGTGCTTTTAAGACGAAACATACTGTTCATAGGATACATAAGGGATCAGGAGAGGAGAGGGTGCAGAATATAGTGTTACAGTCATTTTGGGGCAGCACGGTGGCACAGTGATTAGCCCCGCTGCTTCACAGCATCAAGGACCTGGGTTCAATTCCCAGCTTCGGTCACTGTCTGTCTGGAGTCTGCACGTTCTCCCCGTGTCTGCGTGGGTTTCCTCCCACATTCTGAAATTGGGCTGGTTAGGTGCATTGACCCGAATAGGTGCCAGAGTGTGGCGACTAGGGGAATTTCACAGCAACTTCATTGCAGTATTAATGTAAGCCTTACTTGTGACTAATAAATAAACTTTAAACTTTGATTTGATTTATTATTGTCACATGTATTGGGATATAGTGAAAAGTATTGTTTCTTGCGCGCTATACAGACAAGATCATAGAGTCATAGAGGTTTACAGCATGGAAACAGGCCCTGTGGCCCAACTTGTCCATGCCGCCCTTTTTTTTAAAAAACCCTTAAGCTAGTCCCAATTGCCTGCATTTGGCCCATATCCCTCTATACACATCTTGCCCATGTAACTATCTAAATGCTTTTTAAAAGACAAAATTGTACCCGCCTCTACTACTACCTCTGGCAGCTTGTTCCAGACACTCACCACCCTCTGTGTGAAAGAATTGCCCCTCTGGACCCTTTTGTATCTCTCCCCTCTCACCTTAAACCTATGCCCTCTAGTTTTAGACTCCCCAACATTTGGGAAAAGATATTGACTATCTAGCTGATCTGTGCCCTTCATTATTTTATGGACCTCTATAAGATCACCCCTCAGCCTCCTACGCTTCAGAGAAAAACGATCCAGTCTATCCAGCCTCTTCTTATAACTCAAACCAGCAAGTCCCGGTTGACACCTGGTCTAGTAGGTATACCGTTTATGGAGAAGGAAAGGAGAGAGTACAGAATGTAGTGTTGCAGTCATAGCTAGGACGTAGAGAAAGATCAACTTAGTGCGAGGTAGGACCATTCAAAAGTCTGATGGTAGCAGGGAAGAAGTTGTTCTTCAGGCAGTAGGAACATGACCTCAGATTTTTGTCTCTTTTTCCTGACGGGAGAAGGTGGAAGAGAGAATGTCTGGGGTGCGTGTGATGCTTGATTATGTTGCCTGCTTTTCCGAGGCAGCAGGAAGTGTCGGCAGTATCAATGGATGGGAGGCTGATTTGCGTGATAGACTGAGCTACATTCACGACCTATTGCGGTTTCTTTCGATCTTGGTCAGAGCAGGATCCATACTGAGCTATGATGCATCCAGAAAGAATGCTTTCTATGTTGCATCTGTAAAAATTGGGTGAGTATTATAGCAGACATGCCGAATTTCCTTAGCCTCCTGAGAAAGCAGAGGTGTTGGTGAGCTTTCTTAACTCTTGCATTCTGAACAGTTTTGGTCCCCTTATCTAAGGAAAGATACACTGGCATTGGAGGCAGTCCAGAGAAGGGTCACTTGGTTGATCCTGTGTGTGGAGGGATTTTCTTATGAGGAGAGGTTAAGTCGGTTGGGCCTGTACTCATTGGAGTTTAGAACAATGAGAGACAACCTTATTGAGACATATAGGATTCTCAGGGGGCTTGACAGGGTAGATGTTGAGAGGTTGTTTCCCCTTGTGGGAGAGTCTAGAACCAGGGGCATAATCTCAGAGTGAGGGGTCACCCATTTAAAATGAGATGAGGAGGAATTTCTTCCCTCAAGAGAATACTATAATCTGTGGAATTTACCGCAGAGGGCTGTAGAGGCTGGGTCGTTAAGTATGTTCAAGGCTGAGATAGACAGACTTTTAACAAGGGAATCAAAGGTTATGAGGATAAGACGGGAAAGTGGAGTTGAGCATCATATCAGATCAGAACAGTCACGATCTCATTAAATGGTGGAGCACCTTCAATGGGCCGAATGGCCAATTTCTGCTCCTACGTCTTATGGCTTGATAAATATGAGAGTTCAGAGATTATTTTTAGGACACTCATTCAAAATTTGGGCTGGGACAATGAAAATGAGTTCTCCTGAGTAACAATGCAGTCAATTCCCTTGTGAAAACTCTTAACACCAGATGAGATATGTCAATTGCATTTGTCTGTCAAGTTAACCTGGGGCAAAATCTTCCCCAGGGTTAATTACTAATAGCTAGTCACTGGATTGAGAAGAAGTAAATTGCAGCAAACTGGCAATAACTTACTTTCTCCATTTCTTAAATACTTTTGAATCAAGCCTTTGATTGACTCTGAGATATTTAAATCTTAAGTTTAAGTATTGGTGTCACAAATAGGCTTACATTAATGATGCAGTGAAGTTACTGTGAAAATCCCCTAGTCACTACACTCCGGCACTTGTTCTGGAATACTGAGGGAGAATTTAGCATTGCCAATGCTATGGATGGCACAGCGGCACAGTGGTTGGCACTGCTGCCTCACAGCGCCAGGGACGCGGGTTCAATTCCAGCCTCGGGTCACTGTGTGGAGTTTGCACGTTCTCCCTGTGTCTATGTGGGTTTCCTCCCACAGTCCAAAGATGTGCAGATTATGTTGATTGGCCATGATAAATTGACCCTCATGTCAGGGGATTAACAGAGTAAATATGTGGGGTTACAGGAATAGGGACTGGGTGGGATTGTGGTCGATGCAGCCTCGGTGGACCGAATGGCTTCCTTAGGGATTCTATGATTCTAATCAGCACATCTTTCGGACTGTGGGAGGAAACCGGATCATCCGGGGGAAACGCACGCAGACACGGGGAGAATGTGCAAACTCTGCACAGACAGTGACCCAAATCAGGAATTGAACCCAGGCCCCTGGTGCTGTGAGGCAGCAGCGCTAACCACTGTGCCACCGTGTCGCAACAAGTGATCTAATCGACTGAAGTCCATATAATCCAAGTTAATCGGTTGAATTCCTTTCTAATATGAGTGCATTCTTGCCAGCAATAGCTTAACTCCTGACTTTTCAAGGTATGGTTGGCTGATTAAATTATCTGAGCTATGATTGCAAGGATTGGCCTCAAATGAATTGGGCTTCTCTGAGAATTATAGCAATTGCAGTCACACAGAGATGGACAGGAGTAACCCCTGACTGCAATGGGAGGAGACGAGAGGGCAGGGAGCAGAGGCAGACAGTGAAGAGATGCTGGACTTCAAAACCAATGAGGTTTCTACCAGTTCATTCAACACCACCGTTCAATACTGATTGTTGAATATATCTGTCACCTGGAAAATAATCTCAAGACAAGTTAAAACTCTTGGCTTAATCATAGAATCCCTTCAGTGCAGAAAGAGGCCATTCGGCCCATTGCACCAACCACAATCCCACCCAGCTCATGCATTTACCCTAGCCAGTCCCCCTGACACCAAGGGGCAAATCAGCATGGCCAATCCACCTAACCCGCACATCTTTGGACTGTGGGAGGAAACCGGAGCACCCGGGGGAAGCCCACACAGACACGGGGAGAACGTGCAAACTCCACACTGACAGTGACTCAAGCTGGGAATTGAACCCGGGTCCCTGAAGCTGTGAGGCAACTGTGCCACCGTGCCGCCCCAAGCGTGACTTGCTATAAAAAATATTAAAATCAAATTGATGATGTTAGTGAAAGCATTGTTCTGAGCTACAAGCTTCCTACACTTTGAAAACACACATTTCCTGACAAACCATTTAGATGTCTGTTACTTCAGTACATACCCTTGCTTTTTGAAATTGTGATAAGATTATCCGTCTCTGTAAAGAACTGGACCTAAAAAGTAATAATCAGTATCAATTTTGTGAATAGCAGGTTTGGAAATCACTGAATTGCATCTTGTGTAAATGTCTTTTCTGTTGTAATCTGCAAAGGATCTGCGGTATGATGAAAAGCAACAATATTCTTAAATACTGAGTTTGCTTGCTTCCCCAGCCCTTGTGGCTAATTCTCCAGTGTCAAGCAATGACCATTAACCTTCTTGATGACTTGCGTTGATGTCACTTTCCTGTTACATTTAAGATTGAAGCTGCTCCACAATAATAAGATACTGGTGAAAAGAGAGACACATCAAAGCTTTTCATCCCGGGGAGGCGATGGCCAAGTGGTATTATCGCAAGACCGTTAATCCAGAAACTCAGCTAATGTTCTGGGGACTCAGGTTCAAATCCCGCCACGGCAGATGGTGGAATTTGAATTCAATAAAAATATCTGGAATTAAGAATCTAATGATGACCATGAAACCATTGTCGTTCATGCCACACTCCCGCTGCAGCGTGGTCTGAAAATTTGGCACCCAACCAAAGCACCGTTCACTGGCTGGGAAAATCCCGCCAACGAGAACAGTGGTAACATTCTAGTCTCTATGTTTATGGTCTACCAATCTCAGATTTCACATTGATAGTTAAGCTTTGTGGATGAAGACGTGTTTCCTAACTTCCCTTCTCTTGCCCTGGACTCCCCCAGTAACAGGAGCCAATCAGTAGGATGTCCATCTGAATTGTCCCTTCTCTCCAGGTTATAGGGGTAGAATAGACACAACCACAATAGGAGCTCCACTGCCAATACGTTGCACCAGATTCCTCCTTCAGAGCATCTCTTGTGCCCGCGAAGACCTATCTGGAGTTTGATCTGCTGATCTGGTGGGATGAGGTCATGGAGCCCGGGGCTATTTCCTTCAAGTCATCGTTTCTGTTTATTCGTTCGTGGGACATGGGCGTCGCTGGCTGGCCAGCATTTATTGCCCATCCTTAGTTGCCCTTGAGAAGACGGTGGTGAGCTGCCTTCTTGACAACTGAGTGGCTTGCTAGGCCATTTCAGAGGGCAGTTGAGAGTCAACCACATTACTGTGGGTCTGGAGTCACATGTAGGCCAGACCAGGTAAGGATGGCAGATTTCCTTTGCTGAAGGACATCTTCTCCAAGCCACTTACCCGAGATTCCACCCAAAACCTGCCACGAATAATTACCACCATTATGTAACTGGTGTGATCATATCATAGAATCCCGACAGTGCAGAAGGAGGGCTTTCGGCCCATTGAGTCTGCACCGACCACAATCCCACCCAGACCCCATTCCATCAAACCCACATATATACGCTGCTAATCCCCCTGACACTAGGGTCAATTAAGCAGGCCAATCAAACTAACCCACACATCGTTGGACTGTGGGAAGAAACCGGAGCACCCGGAGGAAACCCATGCTGACACGGGGAGAACGTACAGACTCCGCACAGACAGTCACCCAAGCCAGGAATCAAACCCTGGTCCCTGATGCTGTGAGGCAACACTGTGCCACCATGCCGCCCTGTGCTATCATGCTGCCCAAAGGTGATGAAAGGTAATTGATCTCAAATGTTAAACCTATCTTCCTCTGTCCATGGGTGTTGCCTGACCTACTGGATTTACATATTAATGTATAATGGTAATAATTGTAGCAACTTCAGGAAGGTGTCTTCAGGTCAGCACCATGGTTTTGTGTACTGCTATCAAGGATCGATGTTGAATTTCCTTCACATCCTGGTCCAGAACCTACTATTAGCCTTATTCCACTCTACTCAAGATATTAATTTCTAGGGCTTGGATGACCTCCTTCCTGGTGGGGTTTTGCAGCCCCCACAACAGCGTTTTAGTTATTCATTCATGGGATGTGTTGCATCGCTGGCTAGACCAGCATTTATTGCCCTTCTCAGTTGCCATTGAGAAGGTGGTGGTGAGCCGCCTTCTTGAATCGCTGCAGTGCATGTTGGATAGGCACACACACACAGTGCCGTTCGGGAGGGAGTTCCAAGATTCCGACCCAGCGACTGTGAAGGAACGCCGATATATTTCCAAGTCAGGATGGTGAGTGACTTGGGGTGGAACTTGCGGATAAGTGGTCAGCACCCCTGGTATTGGTCATTTTTGTCCTTTCACTCAATTCCTCGGCCACTCTGCCAGTTTCTTATATTTCCTGTTGATTTATCTACACTTCTGGAGGTGCCATCTTTCAGCCCTGACATTTAACCATGAAATCCGCCCGCTCTCACAGTTAGATGTAAAATATCTTGCGCTATTATTCAACGCAGAATATTAACCTGCGTTGGACTTTAACCTGGTGTTATGAGACTCCTTACTGTGCCCACCCCAGTCCAGCCGGCATCTCCACATCATGACTGCTATTCAAGGAGGATTTCTGGCCAATATTTACTCTGCAATTAGCAACAGGTTAAAGAGATTATCTGGTCATTATCACTTTGTGGGATCTTGCTGTGCTACAGACTGGCCGCCATGTTTTCAACATTGCAACGGTGACTACATATCCAAATCACTTCATTGGGAAAGTGCTTTGGATCAATTGGAGAAAGGTGCTATGTAAATGCAATCTCTTTACTCACCTTTAACTTCTCTCAAGGTTTTCTTATCTTTTATTTTTACTTTTTATTTCTCTCCCCACACTCCAGTTTGTCTCTTCTACATATTGCTTCTGCTCTCAAACAGTTTCCTAATTGCAACTTTCGCAGATCAGTGTGTTTGTGTGCCTGCACATGTGTGTGTGCATGTGTGTGATTGTGTGTATGTCTGCATATGTGTCTGTGCGTGTGTCTGCATGTGTGCACGTGTGTAGTTCATGACTGTATGTTTTTGTGTCTGCGTGTGGGTGTCTATATTCATGTGTGGTGTTCATGTGTGACTGTGTGTGTACATGTGTGTGAGTCATGAGTGTATGTGTACCTGAATGTGTGTCTGCATGTGTTTGGCTATGTGTGTGCTTGCTTTCGCAAAGGTGTGTCCATGTTTGTGTTTCTGTCTGTGTATGTCTACACATGTGAGTTTGCATGTGCGTGTGTGCATGCGTGTGGATCACGACTGTGGGTTTGTGTGTCTGAATGTGTGTGTGTCTGTGTGTGCACATGCGTGTTTGTGAGAGTGTGACTGTGTTTGTGGTTCTGCCTGTGTGTGTCTGCATAAATGTGCGTTTGCATATGTAAGTATGCTTGTCTATATTTGTGTTTTTTGACCCTATTTCCCTTCTATTTTATAAGTTGTCGATCCACGCTCTCTGACACTGTTATCCTGACAGATGCTGCCTGACCCGCTGAGTATCTTCAGTGTTTGGCTGCTTGAGTTAAAGAGCTTTCCAGTTCCGTAAACCGCATTCCCTTGGGTGCAAGAAGCAATGAGACAGCTGATGTGTCACTCAGAACCCCGTGTAGCAATCTCTGCAATCCAGTCAAGGTTTTGACTCTATTATTGTGCAATGCCAATCTCCTTCCCCTGTTACATCAACGCCAGATATCCAGCGAGCTTCACCGTGTGACAATCCACATTCCATCAGCCCCCCTCCTGCCAACCAACAACAACAACTTGCATTTATGTAGTGCCTTTAGCATGGTGCAACATCCAATTGTGCAGCACGGGAGAGACGATTGAACAAAATGTAACACTGAGCTACAGCCGGACGGTGATACGAGAAATAAAATTTTGATTTGATTTGATTTGATTTATTATTGTCACATGTATTAACATACAGTGAAAAGTATTGTTTCTTGCGCATTATACAGGCAAAACATACCGTACATAGAGAAGGAAAGGAGAGGGTGCAGAATGTAGTGTTACAGTCATAGCTAGGGTGTAGAGAAAGATCAACTTAATGCAAGGCAGGTCCATTCAAGAGTCTGATGGCAGCGGGGAAGAAGCTGTTCTTGAGTCGGTTGGTACGTGACCTCAGACTTTTGTATCTTTTTCCCGACGGAAGAAGGTGGAAGAGAGAATGTCCGGGGTGCGTGGGGTCCTTAATTATGCTGGCTGCTCTGCCGAGGCAGCGGGAAGTGTAGACAGAGTCAATGGATGGGAGGCTGGTTTGCATGATGGATTGGGCAACATTCATGACCTTTTGTAGTTCCTTGCGGTCTTGGGCAGAGCAGGAGCCATACCAAGCTGTGATACAACCAGAAAGAATGCTTTCTATGGTGCATCTGTAAAAGTTGGTGAGAGTCGTAGCTGACGTGCCAAATTTCCTTAGTCTTCTGAGAAAGTCGAGGCATTGGTGGGCTTTCTTAATGATAGTCTCAACATGAAAATCGGGGATGGTGGGCATGCTCAGTGGGTCAGACAGAATCTGGGTTCTGAAGAGAGAAAAAGGGATTTTCCACCTCCCCACTCCCCCCACAACCCCACTCCCACACCGCCTCTGTCCCCCTCACACACACGGGGTGGGATTTTCCAGCCGCACTCACCCCAAAACTAGAAAATCCTGCTCGAGATCAACGGATCTTTACATGGTCAATCCGCCACTCTCCCCCCTAACCCGCCCCCCCCCCCCCCCGCCCCCCCCTCGCCCACGACCCACTACGATTCCCGTGGCAGACGGGATGGGAAAATTCCCCCCAGGGTGTGTTTTGTGGCAACTGAATCTTCCGGCTCCCCCCCCACCCCCCACCACCTCCCGTTCTTCTCACCCTCTGCCGTCAGGGATCCCACGGTGCGGGGGGGAGGGGGGGTGTGGTGGGGGGTTTGCTGTATCAGATCTGTGACCTTCCTCTCTTCACCGAGACTGCCGGGGATGCTGAATGTTTCCAGCATTTTCTTTGGCTCCCCATGTCCGCAGGATTTTACTTTGTCAGGAGTTCCAGAAATTCCAATTCCCAAAGCAGAAAAGGAGGATATTGGGCAGATGACTGGAAACCTTGTCAAAGAGAGAGGCTAGAGGCAGCATCTTTGCAGAGAAGAGGAGAGGGGGAGTGGGAGAGAGGGGGAGTGGAGGAGGTGGAATGCGGGAGAGGCAGAGAAGGAAAGGGAGAGGGGGAGGGGGGGTGAAGGGGAAAGAGGTGTGCAGGAGCAGGGCAGAGGGGGAGTAGGGGAGAGGTGGAGTGGGAGAGGTGAAGTGCAGAGGACGGGGAGAGGGGAACAGGAGAGATGGGAAGAGATGGAGCGCAGAAGCGGGGGATTGGGAGAGGTGCAGAGGGGGAGAAAGGGAGAGGGGGAGAGAGGGAGAGGGGGAGAGAGGAGGAGAGGAAGACAGGGAGAGAGGAGAGGGGGGGCGAGAGGCAGTGGGGGAGCTGGGGGGGGAAGGTGGAAATTTGGAGAGGAAGTAGAGGATAATTGGCAGAAACAGAGAGGTGTAGAGGGGAAGAGAGGGAGAGAGAGAGGGCGGAGAGATGGGGAGATGGTGAGAGAGAGTGGAGGAGTGCGGGAGTTGTGGAGAGGGAGAGGTGGAGAGATGCGGTGGTGGAGAGAGCGTGAGGGGGGACAGGGAGAGGGTGAGAGGGGGAAGGGAAGTGGGGGTGAGGGGGAAAGGTGGAGAGGGAGGGAGTTCGAGTGGGGAAGAGGGAGATGGGGAGAGAGGGAGAGGGGGAGAGGTGGAAATGGGGAGGATAGGGAGGTGATGAAGGGGAGAGTTGAAGATGGTGACAGTTGCAGAGGTTGAGAGAGGGATTGGGGCAGAGGTTGTGAGGGAGAGGTGGAAGGAGGGAGGAGGGGATTGGGGGAGTGGGGAAGAGGTGTGGAGATGGAGAGATTTAGAGAAGGAATTCCAGAACAAAGGGCAAAGATAGCGATGGGTCAATGGTGTGGCAAAGAAAGATCAGGGCTGTGCAGGAGAGGGGATTTGAAGGAGTACCAAGATCCCGGCAACAGGAGGAGTTGTAGAGAATTAGAGATAGTGAATGAGGCGACGGAAGGATGTGAAAACACAGGGAGGATTTGAAAATTGGGGGATTGGTGTTCTGTGAGGCAGCCCATCTTTTTAAGCAAGCTTCTGGTTATCTGCACGAATATTTTCTTCTCTTACTCAGTGCCGTATGGTGTGTGGTAATTCCCTGTGACGTAGGACATCTTCGCAACACTGAAGATGCTCCATAATTGCAAACATTTTATTAATTATTTTATGGGATGTGGGCGTCGCTGGCCAGACCAGTATTTATTGCCCATCCCTAGTTGCCCTTGAGAAGGTGGTGGTGAGCTGCCTTCTTGAATCATTGCAATCCATGTGGTGTATGTACATCCACACTGCTGTTCGGGAAGGAATTCCAGGGTTTTGGTCCCACAATGATGAAGGAACAGGGATATGTTTCCAAATCAGAATGATGTGTGGCTTGGCGGGAAGCTTCCGGGTGATTGTGCTCCCATATGCCTGATGCCCTCTGGGTATCAAAGGTCTTAGGTTTGGAAGGTGCTGTCCAAGGAGGCTTGGCAAGTTGCTGCCGTGCATCTTGTAGATGATACACACTGCTGCTACTGAGCATCGGTGGTGGAGGGATTGAATGTTTGTAGATGTGGTGCCAATCAACTGGGCTGCTTTGGCTTGGATGGTGTCAAGTTTCTTGAGTGTTGTTGGAGTTACACCCACCCAGGCAAGTGGAGAGTATTCCATCACACTCCTGACTTGTAGATGATTCTGAGGAGTCAAACAGTGAGTTACTCACTGCAAATTTCCTGGCTGATCTGGTAGTCACAGTGCTTATTTAGCTGGTCCAGTTCAGTTTGTGGTCGATGGTAACTCCCACGATGTTGATAGTAGGCTGGAATCCAGTGATGGTAATGCCATTAAATGTCAATGGGAGATGGTTAAATTGTCCCTTATTGCAGATGGTCATTGCCTGGCACTTGTGTGGCACAAAAGCCACTTATCAGTCTGAATGTTGTCTCGGGCTGTACTGCGCATTGGCATGGCATTGGCAGACATGATCTTGTCAGTGGAAGCCATGATGTGGAGATGCCGGCGTTGGACTGGGGTGGGCACAGTAAGAAGTCTCACAACACCAGGTCAAAGTCCAACAGGTTTATTTGGAATCACAAGCTTTCGGAGCGCTGCTCACCTCACTCACTCACCTGATGAAGGAGCAGCGCTCCGAAAGCTGGCAATGCTAAATAAACCTGTTGAACTTTAACCTGGTAGAATCATAGAATCATAAAAACCTTACAGTGCAGAAGGAGGCCATTCGGCCCATCGGGTCTGCACCGACAACAATCCCACTCAGGCTCTATCCCTGTAACCCCACATATTTACCCCACTAATCCCTCTGACCTACGCATCCCAGGACACCAAGGGGCAATTTAGCATAACCAATGCACCTAACCCACACATCTTTGGACTGTGGGAGGAAACCGGAGCACCCGGAGGAAACCCACGCAGACACGGGGAGAATGTGCAATCTCCACACAGACAGTGACCCAAGCCGGGAATCGAACCCGGGTCCCTGGAGCTGTGAGGCAGCAGTGCTCACTGTGCCGTGCTTTGAGACTTCTTACAGTTGCCAGTGAAAGGCCTTCTGCGAGGCCACCCTGTATTTTGATTGACCCTTGAGCCAGGGAAAATGTGCTGGAAGTGGGATCAGTGAAGCTGGCGAAATTCCCAGAGAGGAAATCGCTCATCCTTTGACTTCCTCCCGCGAGCATGTCTTTTCCTTATCTATTCTGGTAAAAGAATTAGACTGCCTGAGAGAATTATGTAAGCCTGGCTAAAAATGGATGGCTTCATGTTTACAACACATAAGCCGGCCTGCAAAGCGTTCTAGCCCTCTTGAGAATTAAACTGATTTCACTATTAGCCCCGAAAAGCTTGTTGGAGCATGTTACTTAATCCCAGCAATCTATCTAGTGAAAAACAGACGCAGTGTTCACTTTACAATTGAAAACACGTACATTAAGTGAAGGAAACTTTGTTCTGCTCCAATCTTTCAGTGCTTGCAAAAGAGCAGACGTTACAACTTATTCCACCAATGAAATGATCACAGGAAGAAAGATTGTGTTGGCTAGCTGGTCGATTCAGCTATAAACAACAGAATGGGAGGTGGGGGAGGGAGGGGGCCACAGAATGGTCGTCTCATTTTCTGTTACAGGACCAGTGCCACGACCTGAAATGGTGAACTTTAATTCTCTGTCCTGAGAATAAGCCAGGTCATAGAATCATAGAATCCTACAGTGCAGAAGGAGGTCATTCAGCCCATCGAGTCTGCACCGATCACCATCCCACCCAGGCCCTATCCCCATAACCCCATGCATTTACCCTAGCTAGTCCCTCTGATATTAAGGGGCAATTTAGCATGGCCAATTCATCTAACCCATACATCTGCAGACTGTGGGAGGAAACTGGAGCACCCGATGGAAACCCACACAGATACGGGGAGAACGTGCAAACTCCGCACAGACGGCGACCCGAGCCAGGAATCGAACCCGGGTCTGGGACTACAAGTAGCCCCCAAGAAGAAAAGATGGATCCCGGGGATTTTGGCTGGACATGGCTGGGAGAACCCAGCAATCACGGGGGTGGAGGGTGGGGGGAGGGAGGGAGGGAGAGGAGGAGCAGGGGGAGGGTTTGAGAGGCCAGAGGGGGAGGGGCAAAAGGGAGTTGCCATCTTGTGGACGGTGCCCCCAATGGCACAAGGGACCCTCCTAAAGGGGTCGCGCCACCATCCTTTAACGCCTTTAGTCTGCACTGCCACGGTTGCTGGGCTGGTCACATAGCTCCCTTTGTGTCTCAGGGGGTGGCTTAGATTGACTGTTTCATTCTGCAGAGAGCCAGCAGAGACGCAATGGACTGAATGGCCTTCTCTTTCATTGGTGCAAATAAACGACTCGAAGAAAACGCTCTTTAAACTTTAGGTAATGTCTTCCGGACTCGACATTGTTGAACAATTTCAGATCATAACCTCTGCCCCATTTTGTTTCCAGACAGCTGCTGTTCATTATCCTGCCATTCACACCAGGGTGGCACTGCCCATCTGGCACTGCCCAAGGGGCACCCCCGCCTTGCACTCGACCTTCCTGGGAGGCCTCAATGGCTTCCGGTTCTGGTTCCACCGGTGAGGCCCACATGCCTGTTCCCCGTTAATGGGGAGCAGGTGTTTTCCTCGCCGGAGAGAACCTCTCCCGGCGAGGCCATAAAGTCAAGCGAGCCGGGACGATTGAGCACCGGGTTCGATAAACACACGTAGATGACCATTTCCATAAATTTAAATAAATTAATCAGCCTCTTGCTCATTTCCGGCGAGAGGCTGACAATCCTAGAAATCCGGGTGTCGTAAAAACATGCTGGTCGTGAAAACCGGCACCAATCGCGCTAGCCGCTTTATGCCCGATTTTCCCACTACAAAATGGACATAAAGCGGTGGTAAAATTCCGCCCTTAGGAAAAAAATCTTGGAAAATTTTGCCCTTAGTTTCTTATCCCACTCCCTTTCGCCTTTTCTCATTAATATCCTCCTTTCTTCCATCCTATCACAGGCCTTTCATTTTGCTCGAGTTCATTTATTCGTCACAAGTCGGCTTACATTAACACTGCAATGAAGATACTGTGAAAATCCCTGAGGCAGATTTTTTACACAGAGGGTGGTGAGTGCCTGGAACTCGCTGCCGGGGGAGGTAGTGGAAGCAGATATGACAATGAGTTTTAAGGGGAGTCTTGACAAATATATGAAAAGGATGGGAACAGAGGGATCTGGTCCAAGGAAGGGTCGGGGGTTTTAGTTAATTCGGGCAGCATGGTCAGTGCAGGCTTGGAGGGCCGAAGGGCCTGTTCCTGTGCTGTAACTTTCTTTGTTCTTTTTTGCTACACTCCGGCACCTGTTCAGGTACACTGAGGGAGAATTTAGCACAGCCAATGCACCTAACCAGCACATCTTTCGGACTGTGGGAGGAAACCGGAGCACCCGGAGGAAACCCACGCAGACACGGGGAGGACGTGCAGACTCCACACAGACAGTGACCCAAGCCGGGAATCGAACCCGGGCCCCTGGTGCTGTGGAACAGCAATGCTGACCACCGTGTTCTACTGCCCTGGTTGTTCTTTTTTCCCAACCAATCGCCTTTCACTCTCTTATCACTCACCCTTCCCAGTTTGGGTGAAAGGTCACCAACCAGAATTGTCAGGCAGAATTTTACAGTCCCCCTTGCAATTCAAACCGCCACTTACATCTTATCCTTCACTGCCCTTGAGAAAAGCCCACTGTCTTGATCCCAACAGAGCGAGGCTATTTCAGAATGGAGTTAAGAACCTGCGCCATTGCAGTGGACTGCAGGAAGGACTCTCCGGCCTACCCCCAGGCATCTTTCTCAGCGATGCGTTGTTCGCTGGTGGCAGGATCGCACACCGCCAGGAAAGTCGCCCCACAACGGGACCGGAGAATCCCGTCAATGTGAACGCCTGGAGAACAGCAGAGTCACACATTCGCCTGAAAAGTTAGATTTCTTTCCTTAAAGGACATTCATGAAGCAGATGGGTTTTTATTGCTTCATGATCACCATTACAGATATTAGCTTTTTATTCCAGATTTATTTAAATTAACTGAATTGAAATTCCCCAGCTGCCGTTGTGTGATTTGAATTTATTAATGTTGAGTCATTTGATCCTTTAGACTTGTTTCTTCTTCTTTCCTTCTCTGCCGCCGCTCTGGCTCATGGTGACTCGAAGCGTAACGTAGCTCCATGTTGCCGTTCTGAGCAACCAGCAGCAAATTATTCCACCTGGGGGAAACCCACGCAGACACGGGGAGAACATGCAAACTCCACCCAAGCCGGGAATCGAACCCGGGTCTCTGGCGCTATGAGGCAGCAGTGCTAACCACTGTGCCACCATGTTGGCGTTCGGATGACGCCTCTAGGGGTGGGGCCTAATAGAGTTTGGAATCCGACAAAGCACCTGATTCCCCGCACCCACCCTGGCTCAAAGGCTAGAGAGTGGAGCGTCCAAATGCAACACCATTTAACGGCCAACTGGCCATCGATAGAATTGAGGAGAGAATTCCACCTCCTTTAGGGACAGGAAGTCCCACAATCAGAGGTTGGGAACTCTCCAAAACTTGAACGATGGTGGTGTTGTGATAAAGGCACCAATCCAGAGGCCCAGGATAATACTCTGGGGACAATGGTTCAAACCCCAGCATTGCCACTTCCGGATTTAAATTCAGTTACCATAGCACCATATAACCATAGATTTGGTTAATCGATTTGCAATTGAAACCTGGACAGTGACCATGGAACTAACTTTGGCTGTCATTAAAATTAATTTGGTTCGGTTCACCAATGGCCCTTTACGGAAGGAAAACTGATCTGGCCCACGTGACAGTAAATTGGCTGACTCTTAACTACCCTCATGGCCTAGCAAGCTAGTCAATTGTACTACCGTAGGTACCCGATGGGATCCAAGAAGTCAGTCACCACCGCCTTCTTCAGGGCAATTTGGGATGGACCATGATGCTGGCCTTGCCAGTGATGCCCAATTTTTAAAACTTTGGAAAATTTGGGTAGAGTCCATTTCTCGCCAGTTGTTAACATAGGTACTGTTGAATAAACGAAAGGCACATGAGGCAGTTGCGTAATGGTAACCGGACTGGTAATCCACAGGTCCAGGATAATGCTCTATGAACCCAGGTTCAAATCCCACCTCGGCAGATGGTGAAATCTGAATTCAATAAAAATCTGGAATTAAAAGATGACCGCGGTCGAGTGTCAGAAAAACCCATCTGGTTCACTAACGTTCTTTAGGGAAGGAAATCTGCCATCCTTACCTGGTCTGGCCTACATGTGACTCCAGAGCCACAGCAATGTGGTTGATGCTTAAATGCCCTCAGAGATGGGCAATGATGGTCACCTCCCATGAACGAGTAATAAAAATCTCTCGGCCGTACACAGTTGACCGCGGACATCAGCGTTTATGCCACAACCCTTGACATAGTTGCAAATATTAAGGAAAAGCTCTATTCTCATCTCGGTGAAGTCCTAGCTACCATCCCATAATAATAAACATTTTGGTAAGTACCCAGTAAACCTTCAATCCAACTCATTTGAGGCTTTCAACATTTCAATGCTGCATATTCCTAACAAGATGGTGAGAAAATTGTCCGATGTATTTTTTTCAATGATAGGGTTTAGCTCTATCTAGAACTATTAGGGGATCTGCAGTGGACCAGGAGACATCAGTGGAGACCGGATGATGCCTCTAGGGGTGAGGCCTAACAGGATTGGCCGTGCGTCTCTGGGCACTGGATTTCCAGAGTCGTCAGCTCCGTGCCAGAAATTAGCGCAGAGCTGAATAAATTATTCAAATTAAGATTTCCATCTGATTAGCAGGCCGGGGACCAAAGTCTCCAGGCCCCCACTGCCAGGAATGGTTCACTCCATGGTTTACAACAGCTCCCCACTAACAGGGAGCTGGCGGCCCAACCCCGCAGGAGCGAAGGGTGGCCATGGAGGCCCTGCAGGAGGTCGGGCATACAGGAGGGGTGCTCCCTGGGCATTGCCAGCTTGGCAGTGCCAGCTTGGCCCCCTGGCACTGCCCAAGGGGAAAAATGGCAATGCCCAGGGGGCACTTTGGCACCGCCCACTGGACAGGAGCAGAGGGGTTGGGGCCTATAGGAGCAGGGCCTCTGGGGGAAGATCGGAAGAGGTAGGATGTCCGGCTGCCACTCTGCAGTTGGGATCGGTGACAGAGGGAGGGGGGCCCATGATCGGGGCTGGCAATCAGGGTGGGCAGGTGGTTCCTGGGGTCAGACAGAGGGAGGACATGTCCCCTTTTCTTCGTGCTCGTGTGTCTTTGTGTTCAGTGTCCGGTTGTGTGTGGGGGGTGGGGGGGGGGAGGTGTGGTTTGGTGGAGTCTTTTTCAGGTGTGGGCTGGGAGGGAACGGGGAAATTGATTCCGGATGGTTTGGTTGGGAGTGGGATGTGTGTGCTCGTCTTTCCCAGGATTCCTTTCTTCTTGTGTTCTTCGTTTCTTCACCTTTTTCGCTCCCTTTTGTTGGCTTTGTGTCGCTGGAGGTGGATTGGGTGTGTCACATATATGGTTAGGTTTTTGGGTTTGGACAGAGAGAGGACATGTCCCCTTTTCTTTGTGCTCTGCCTCTTTTCATTCAGCTCATGTCCAACCCTTGTTGCCCCTTGTGATGCCTTGCCCTTATATTGTAGCTTGTCGTCTTGTCCCCTGGGCCTTTTCCTTTTTTAAAATTATTAAGCATTTTAGTTTTTTTCTTGTGCGGGGCAGTTGATGAGGGGGTATATTTGGGTGGGGGTAAAACAGGGGTGGGTGGGGAAGGAGTTAGTCAGGACCCCTGGAGGAAAAGGGCAGTGGGTGCGTGGATTCTGGTGCTTGGGGAGGGGTGATTGTTGAGGTGGTGTGTGTTAGGGATAGGGGCTGTCAGGTTGCGGACTTTAGTTCTGTTTCAGGGGGTTGGGTTGGATGTCAAGGTGGTATGTGTGTTGGAGTTGGGTTTCATGGCTGGAGAGGGGTTGTGCGCATGTTGCTGAGTAAGTCTCCAGATTGGGGAGGGTGTTTCTGGGAGTAGCAGGTAGGCTACTGGGGGGAGGTCAGGCAGTGGGGGCGGGGAAAGATTCCTGGGGGTTTCCTGATTGGGATGTTGATGGGTAGGCCTTGGGTTGAAGGTGGTTTGTTGTCTTCTCTGTGCCTTGGCTCTTTTGTCTCCCGTGTATGTGTCTGTTGCGGTGAACAGGGGGAGAGGGCTCCGGGAGCCAGTTGGATGGAGTGACTTTTTGTTTGCAGGTGTTTGATGTTGTGGTGGGCGGGGAGGCATGGTGCGGATTGGTGTGGTAGGGGGGGTTCCCGCTCCCATTCTGCACTCAGGATCGGTGACAGAGGGAGGGAGGCCAGCCATCGGGGCTGGCAATCGGGGTGGGGGGGTGTGGGGGCAAATCGGCCTGGTGGGGGGATCGGGGCTGTGGGTGGGGGAGTCGGAAATGCACGGGGAGGTGGGGGGAAGGGAGCTGCCGATGGGGTTGGAGGGGAATCGGGAGATCAGGACTGCCGGGGGTGGGGGGGGGGGGGGGGGGGGGGGGGGGGTCGGGGGGTGGGGGGGGGGGGTCGGGGGGGGGGGGGGGAGCGGGGGGGCGGGGGGGGTGAGATTGAGGCAGGCTGGTGGGAGGGGCACTGGGGCTGGCGCAGACACGTCCAGGAGGCCAGTGATCAGGGGGTGGGGTAAGTGGTTTGCATGGTCGGCGATACGGGGTTGCGGGGCTGGCAAACGATCGGGAGGTCGGCAGTGCGGGGCTGCTGTGCATGCAGTGATCTCGGTGCTAACAGAGTGCCCCGTGCGGGGTGGCCCGCTCAGAACGATGCTGCCATCCTCTCCAGCGGGAATATGTCCCACCCACTGATTTTCAGTGAGAATCACGCTGGTGCACAGAGTGTGGGAGATTCGTTTCGAAAATCCCACTGAAAAAAACCAGCATGGCTTACTCCAGTATTTACTCAAATTCGACACTTAGAATTTGAAGGAATAGATGATTATAATTTAAACTGTCCCAACTAAAACCAATTGTAGCTTACACTTCTCCCCAGTTTCCAGTGAATAAATGTTCGCGTTATTCCTTTTACCTCAATGGCAAACACGCACCAATCGCATGGTGGCACAGTGGTTAGCACTGCTGCCTCATAGCGCCAGGGACCCGGGTTCGACTCCCGGCTTGGGTCACTGTCTGTGCGAAGTCTGCACGTTCTCCCCGAGTCTGTGTGCGTTTCCTCCAGGTTCTCCGATTTCCTCCCACAGTCCGAAAGACGTGTTAGTTAGGTGGATTGGCCATGCTAAATTCTCCCTCAGTGTACCCGAACAGGCCCCGGAGCGTGGTGACTAGGGGATTTTCACAGTAACTTCATTGCAGTGTTAATGTAAGCCTACTTGTGGCACTGATAAATAAACTAAAACACTCATAAGTATTTTATAAATTGCAAATGCTCACTCGACAACTTTCACATATAGTTGTTACTATTTTGTTCAAATGTCAGAAATAAGCAGGATGTGGACAGCATATGGTTACTGGGCAAGCAAGTAGAAACGCAAAATACTGCGGATGCTGGAATCTGAAACAAAAACAGAAAAATGCTGGAAAATCTCAGCAGGTCTGACAACATCTGTGGAGAGAGAACAGAACCAACGTTTCGAGTCTGCATGACCCTTTGATGAAGAGTCATCTAGACTCGAAACGTTAGCTCTATTCTCTCTCCACAGATGCTGTCAGACCTGCTGAGATTTTCCAGCATTTTTCTGACTTAGTATAACACGGTTCAACTCTTGCTTGATAATGGGGAAGTTATTCACACTGAATATGCAACTCCTCATGTCAGCAAACTGTTCAATATTCATTCTGAACAAGCAGATGGCTGGGTTTTACATTCAAAAATATTTTGCAGCGAGTTGTTGCGATCTGGAATACACTGCCTGAAAGACTGCTGGGAACCGATTCAATATTAACTTTCAAAGGGGAATTGGATAAATAATACTTCAAGCCAAAAAAGAAATTGCAAGGGAATGTTAAGGGTGAGGGAATGGGCATATTGAATGGGTCTTTCATAGACTGGCACAGGCACAATGGCCTGAGTGGCCTTCTTCTGTGAATTATGGAATCTGCAGCATGTAGTCCCAGCTACAGGATGCTCTGCAACAACTCTTCAGGACACCTTCAACAGCATCTTCCAAACCCACCGAGAAGAACCAGGGCATGTTCTACTCCAAGCTGCTCACCATCCTGAGTTGGAAATATACTGCCTTTTCTTCACTGCTGTTGGGTCAAAATCCTGGAACTCCATCCCTAACAGCACTGTGCTTGTACCGACACCACATGGACTTAGTCATAGTGAGTCATAAAGAAATACATCATGGAAACAGGCCCTTCTTCAGCTCAACTCGTCCATGCCGACCAGGTTTCCTAAACTGAACTCGTCCCATTTGCCTGCATTTGGCCCATATCCCTCTAAACCTTTTTTATTCATGTGCCTGTCCAAATGTCTTTTAAGTGTTGTAATTGTACCCACCTCTGCCACCTCTTCCATACACGCACCACCCTCTGCGTGAAGAGGTTGCCCCTCAGGTCCCTTTTAAATCTTTCCCCTCTCACCTTAAACCGACACCCTCTAGTTTTGGACTCCCCTTTACCTGGGGAAAAAGACTCTGGCTATTCACCTTATCTATATGCCTCTCATGATTTTATAGACTTCTATAAAGTCATCCCTCATCCTCCTACGTCCCAGGCAAAAAAGCCCCAACCTCTCCTTACAATTCAAACCTTCCAGTCCCGGTAACAGCCTTGTAAATCTTTTTTGCACCCTTTCCAGCTTAATAACATCCTCCCTATAGCAGGGTGACTAGAATTGTGCACTTCTGAGTGAACCTACCCCGCACTAAGTTGATATTTCTCCATGACTGTAATACAACATTCTGCACTGTCTCCTTGCCTTCTCTATGAACGGTATGCTTTGTCTGTATAGTGCGCAAGAAATAATACTTTTCATTATGTCATAATACATGTGACAATAATAAATCAAATCAAATCAAAAGTACTCCAAATGTGGCCTTACCAATGTCTTGTACAGTTATAACATAACTAACATAAATTTTTTTACACAGAGGGTGGTGGGTGCTTGGAACTCGCTGCCGGGAGAGGTAGTGGAAGCAGGTACGATAGTGACTTTTAAGGGGCATCTAGACAAATACATGAATAGGATGGAAATAGAGGGATACGGTCCCCGGGAGAGTAGAGGGTTTTCGTTCAGTCGGGCAGCATGGTCGGTGCAGGCTTGGAGGGCTGAAGGGCCTGTTCCTGTGCTGTAATTTTCTTTGTTCTTTGTTGCAACTCAATGCTCTGACCAATGAGTTCAACAATTCAAGAAGGCGGATTGCCACCACCTTCTCAAGGACAACTGGGAATGGGAAATAAAAGTGCCGGCCTTGTCAGCGAGCCTTGCATCTCATGAAAAGATATAAATAAGTGCAGGTTTTTGCGACCCACATGAGTATTTATGCTCCCCGCGTGTCTCTTCCCACCAACACGCACCTTCATAACCAGAAACCAAACCATGGTCAGACTCCAATAATGTGACCCTGAGTAAACAAGGACCGGTTGGTCCATGTGGCTTGGCGTTGGATCCGACACGATTAGCTTCTCTTCATTCGCATGCTCATCTTCCGAGAGAAAATCAACCTTTTCCGATTCGAAGGACAGGCTTTTATTCCACACTGGGCAGGGTTTCCAGACCCCTCTGCCCAAGTTTTTCCAGCACCCAGGGTGGCTCGTTATTGTGGCTGCTGGACAGATCTTCCATCGCACCGATGTGGACAGAGATTTGCATGGCTCACTTGTCCCACTGCCGGGGAAACCGCCATGGTGTTGACGGGGGTTGGGGGGGTGCGTTCGGCCAAACTGCAAGATCCTGCCGGCTGGGAAGACTGGAAAATCCCACCCACTGTCTCTCCTCCATCACAAATCCTGAGTTAACACTTTTTTGCACGACACTTCAAGGAGGATGTCAAGACTCTGGCAAGGGTACTAAAGGCAGTTTTCCAGAATAAGTTTCTTTTTAATGTTTATTTATTATTATCACAAGTCAGCTTACATTAACACTGCAATGAAGTTACTGTGAAAATCCCCGAGTTGCCACACTCATGGCACCTGTACAGGAACACTGAGGGAGAATTTAGCACGGTCGATGCACCCAGCCAGCATATCTTTGGAGTGTGGGAGGAAACCAGAACAGTCAGAGGAAACCCACGCAGACATGGGGAGAACATGCAAACTCCGTACAGTCACCCAAGGCCGGAATTGAACCCGGATCCCTGGCACTGTGAGGCAGCAGTGCTAACCACTGTGCCACCCTGCCACCCTCTTGAGGGGCACTGCTCCACATCAAGCACAGCTGTCCAGAAATCTCACCAGTGAAAGTTTAAAAGTTTATTTATTAGTGTCTCAAAGAGGCTTACATTAACACTGCAGTGAAGTTACTGTGAAAATCCTCTAGTCGCAACGCTCCGGCACCTGTCTGGGTAGACTGAGGGAGAATTTAACTTGGCCAAAGCATCCTAACCAGCACGTTTTTTGGACCATAGCCGAGGAAAGAAGTTCAGTTTCATGGACTGATTGGAGAAGCTGGTGCAGTTATCATGCAGAAAGGCCGAAATGAAGACCTAATAAAGCCTTCAAAATTGTGAGACTTTTTGACAAAGCAACTCTGTTTCCTCGTTCAAGGGTAGATAGCAAGACATCATGGATGTCAAGTAATTGGGAAAGTAAGCATGGGGTAGGTAACAAGACATTGTTGATGTCAGGTAATTGGGAAAGTAAGCTGAGGGGAAATGTATTTGACACAGTTAGTTGACATGATCTGGAAGACACTCACTGGGGGTTCAGAGAAGCAAATTCTGCAGAAATGATCCCAAAGGCAACAGGACTTGCTCAATTTGTGAGGTGATGGGGAAAACAGGAGGGTGTGGAGCTAGATTGGAGAAATATTTCAAAGAGCAGGTACAGAGACAACAGGAGGAGAGCCTTCCTCTGTGCTGTAAGCTTCCATGATCACACAAGCAGCATTTGATCTTTGTATAAACCATGCATTCAGTTCAAAACACTGCTGTTTCTGGACTATTGCGAAGCACGTCTTCTGACAGCATTTTGTTTTTATTTACTTTAAGCCTCTACAGAACAGCTTGACCAATGAATAATCACCTCAGCGTGCTTTGCAGACTTTCGAATTGCAACCATTACACCTTTTTTTCCCCCTGATAGTTAATCACTGGGAACAAAAGGTTGCGCAAAGGAAGCCCCAAGAACTTTACTTTAAAGTCATGGAAGAGTGTAAAACTAAAGGCATTACACATGAGCAACACAAGCGGAACAAAAGCAATTATGAATGGCCCGAACATGTTAAAGACTGATGATATATATAATTGAATTTTAATGGGCCACCCACATACTGACATTAGCAAGCACAGAGTAAAAGGAATTGCCCCCACTGCTCAGGACAGAATGCTGGTTGAGTCATGCTGTCAAAACTGTAGGCTGTCTTGGCTGAATTAAACCCCGCCCCACCTCCAGGCTGGCAGTAGGGGTTAGGAAAGGAGGATTTGAGCTCATAATGGAGGTGGAAATCCTGACAGCTGCGCCGGATGCGGGGTGTACAGATCTTTTCTGAGTGAATGAATTAAGATGGGTCAAATACCTTCCCCATCTGTAATTATCTTCATGGAGAAAGTCTAAGAACCCTCACAGCGCCAGGTTCAATTCCGGCCTCGGCTCACTGTCTGTGTGGAGTTTGCACATTCTCCCCGTGTCTATGTGGGTTTCCTCCGAGTGCTCCGGTTTCCTCCCACAGTCCAAAGGCGTGCGGTTAGGTGGATTGGCCATGCTAAAAATTGCCCCTTAGTGTCAGAGGGACCAGCAGGGTAAATATATGGGGTTACAGGGATAGGGCCTGGGTGGGATCGTTGTCGGTGCAGGCTCGATGGGCCCTATTCCCGTAACCCCACATATTTACCCTGCTAATCCTCCTGACACTAGGGACAATTTAGCAGGGCCAAACAGCCTAACCCGCCTAAGTTTGGACTGTGGGAGGAAACCGGAGCAAACACACGCAGACACGGGAAGAATGTGCAAACTCCACACAGACAATGACCCGAGGTTGGAATTGAACCCAGGTCCCTGGCACTGTGAGGCAGCAGTGCTAACCACTGTGCCACGCATCACACCCCTGCTTTCTCCACCTCCCTACTGCTGTGCATTAAACCCAGGATTCCAGTAGTGTTTCTTTAATGAGCTGTATTCAAACTAAAATCTCTGCATCTTTGTTTAACACCAAATGATTTTCTGCATCATTCCCACTGCAGGAGAGACATTGGATTGTTTAAAACCAGCTATTTGGGAACAATCAGTAATTAAGAATGTAACAAAGTCCAAATGGTCCACTCAGTCAACTGTCAAACCAACTGTAACAGGTCAAGGTTTTTGGTTAACAGTGCTGGAAGGAATTTCGCTTTCATTTACATTAAACATTCAACTCAAAACATTGGCCCCGATCTTCCAGTCTCCAGGTTTTGGTGGGTGGATGTAGCCCAGGTGATGCGCTACAGGACCCCTCAGATGTCTTTAAAGTTTAAAAGTTTGAAGTTTATTTATTAGTCACAAGTAAGGTTTATATTAACACTGCAATGAAGTTACTGTGAAATTCCTCTAGTCGCCACACTCCGGCATCTGTTCGGGTAAATGCGCCTAACCAGCACGTCTTTCAGAATGTGGGAGGAAACCAGAGCCACCCGGAGGAAACCCACGCAGACACGGGGAGAATGTGCAAACTCCACACAGACAGTAACCCAAGCCAGGAATCGAACCCAGCTCCCTGGCGCTGTGAAGCAGCAGTGCTAACCACCGTGCCACCGTGCCACCCTGATGTCCTACGCACTGACCCCCTGGGAATTGGAGGTCAATCGTCGCAGTTCCAGGATATCATTTCTTGAGTTCCTCAGGGTAGTGGCTTAGGCCCAACCATCTGGTTACTGAGAGAGTAGAAAAGATAAGAGTAGGCAAATTATTCTTTGCCTTTGAAGGTGTCACTCTCAGATATAACCCTGCAATGTGTAGATCTTGATTGGTCAGTCCACATTTGAGAATTAGGGATTTCACTGTGCAGATTATCCATTCAGCTGGGCCATTAGATTTAGGGTAATGTGGAGAAGAAGTAGTGTAATCGATGTTCTATTTCTCACACATATCCTGAAATGTCACTACTTTCTCAGGAGGCTAAGGAAATTTGGCATGTCCAGTACAACTCTCAACAACTTTTACAGATGCAGCATAGAAAGCATTCTTTCAGAATCTATCACAGCTTGGTACGGCTCCTGCTCTGATCAAGACCACAAGAAACTACAAAGGGTTGTGAACGAAACCCAGCCCATCAGCTAAACCAACCTCCCATCTATTGACTCTGTCTACACTTCCCGCTGCCTCAGAAAAGCAGTCAGCATAATTAAGGACCCCACGCACCCCGGACATTCTCTCTTCCACCTTCTTCCATCGGGAAAAAGTTACAAAAGTCTGAGGTCACATACCAACCAACTCAAGAACAGCTTTTTCCTTGTTGCCATCAGACTTTTGAATTCACCTACCTTATATTAAGTTGATCTTTCTCAACATCCTGGGGATGACTGTAATACTACATTCTGCATGCTCTCCTTTCCTTCTCCACAATGTACTCTATGTGTAGTATACTTTAGATGTCTCACAACACCAGGTTAAAGTCCAGCAGGTTTATTTGGTATCACGAGCTTTCGGAGCGTTGCTCCTTCATCAGGTGAGTGATTGTCACATGTATTGGAATACAGTGGCCTTGTGAAGGAGCCTGATGAAGGAGCTTGAGGCTCCGAAAGCTTGTGATGTCAAATAAACCTGTTGGACTTTAACCTGGTGTTGTGAGACATCTTATTGTGCCCATCCAGTCCAATGCCGGCATCTCCACATCATGGTATACTTTGTCTGTATAGCATGCTTGAAACAATACCTATCACTGTGTTCGAATACATGTGACAATAATAAAACAAATCAAATCAATCCATGTAATTTATCCCTATATTCTTTGAGATTCTGATCCTTTGCTTCAATAGAAGGGAATGTGTTAACCCTCAGTTTGAGATGGGGCAAGTGGTTAATGTTGTTTGACAGAAGGTCTCTTTGCAAAAACCTTACTTTATTCTGGTAGGTGAATAAGTGCTGTACGATATGAGTGAGAAAGGTCAGATCCTAATTAAGATCATAATTAAATACCCCACGCACCCCGGACATTCTCTCTTCCATCTTCTTCCGTCGAGAAAAAGATACAATAGTCTGAGGTCACGTACCAACCGACTCAAGAACAGCTTCTTCCCTGCTGCCATCAGACTTTTGAGTGCACCTACCTTATATTAAGTTGATCTTTCTCTCCACCCTGCTCTGACTGCAACATTACATTCTGCACTCTCTTGTTTCCTTCTCTATGAATGGTATGCTTTGTCTGTATGGTGCGCAAGAAATAATACTATTCACTGCATACTAATACATGTGACAATAATAAATCAAACCAAATCCTGCATCCATTCATTATCTTTCTGCTTGTGGATAGGATCCATTCTTTTCTTCAAGAAAGGCAAACAAAGAACAAAGAACAAAGAACAGTACAGCACAAGAAACAGGCCCTTCGGCCCTCCAAGCCTGTGTCGCTCCTTGGTCCAACTCGACCAATCGTTTGTATCCCTCCATTCCCAGGCTGCTCATGTGACTATCCAGGTAAGTCTTAAACAATGTCAGTGTGTCTGCCTCCACCACCTTACTTGGCAGCGCATTCCAGGCCCCCACCACCTTCTGTGTAAAAAACATCCCTCTAATATCTGAGTTATACTTTGCCCCTCTTACCTTGAGCCCATGACCCCTCGTGATCGTCACTTCTGATCTGGGAAAAAGCTTCCCACTGTTCACCCTATCTATACCCTTCATAATCTTGTACACCTCTATTAGATCTCCCCTCATTCTCTGTCTTTCCAGGGAGAACAACCCCAGTCTACCCAATCTCTCTTCATAGCTAAGACCCTCCATACCAGGCAACATCCTGGTAAACCTTCTCTGCACTCTCTCTAACGCCTCCACGTCCTTCTGGTAGTGTGGCGACCAGAACTGGATGCAGTACTCCAAATGTAGCCTAACCAGCGTTCTATACAGCTGCAACATCAGACTCCAGCTTTTATACTCTATACCCCGTCCTATAAAGGCAAGCATACCATATGCCTTCTTCACCACCTTCTCCACCTGTGCTGCCACCTTCAAGGATTTGTGGAGTTGCACACCTAGGTCCCTCTGTGTTTCTATACTCTTGATGGCTCTGCCATTTATTGTAAAACTCCTCCCTACATTATTTCTTCCAAAATGCATCACTTCGCATTTATCCGGATTAAACTCCATCTGCCACCTCTCCGCAATGATAGGCTCCAACAATTCCACAAATCTATTTAAGACACTGCTGATCAACAGCCACCGCACAATGCAGCTGAAAGAGACGTTGGCTGGAATTCTCTGGCCAGCGGGGTTTTCTGGTCTCACTGGCAGCGCACGCCTGCCCGCTGGTTTCCCGACGGTGTGGGGTGGCTTCAATGGAAAATCCCATTGACAGCAACAGAGAATCTCGCTACCAGCAATCGGCACGATGCCTTCCCACCACCGAGGAACAGGCTGAGAGGTTGGAATAGGATAGGGTAGGGCCTGGGCAGGGAAGGGAGATTGGTCAAAACATCAGAAAAGAGAAGTGAAAGGTGTGGAAGGCTGGGTGACGGGAAAGAGGGAGATAGAAGAGAAGGGCCTCAAAGAAAAGGAAAATCTTCAGTTTCTCCTCATGAACCTTCACGGCTTCAGATTCAGAAAATGGCTGCTCAGAGACACAAGGCCCAGTGTGTGAGAACAAAAGAAATCTCCTGATAATGCTAGAACTAATCGGTAAATAGGAGGAAGTTAGGATGGTCAATGTTAGTTCCAACATTGTGGCAAGATTTCTCTTGTAGTTCCCCATTCCCTGCAAGTGACTCCCTGACTTTCAACAGTACTTTTTTTCATTTCTGTTCAGACTGTCCATTTTTAAAATCCGATCCTCCACAGCACCATCTCAGGAAGACCCTCACGCCATGAAGCATTTTTCACTTCCGCTCCTGCCTCATTTCCCTTCTGATCCTCCACAGAGGGATCTCAGGATCAGGGTAGAGCCCGTATATTATGGACCAAAGAGCCGCATGTTTTATTTTATTGTTTACTTCCAGGATGTGGGAGTCACTGGCTAGACTATAATTTATTGTCCATCCCTAGTTGCCCTTGTAAAGGTGGTGGTGAGCTGCCTTCTTGAGACGCTGTAGCCCCTGAGGTGTAGGTACATCCACAGTGCTGTCAGGGACGGAATTCCAGGATGTTGACCCAGCGACATTGAAGGAATGGCAAAATATTTCCAAGTCAGGATGGCGGGAGGCTTGGAGGGGTACCTCCAGGTGGTGTTCCCATGATACATGGTGTTCCCATGTGTCTGCTGCCCTTGTCCTTCTAGATGGTAGTGCTTGTGGGTTTGGAAGGTGCTCTCTAAAGAGCCTTGCAGTGCATTTTGTCGATAGTACACACTGCTGCCATTGTGGAGAAGGACTGAATGTTTAAGGAAGGGGTAGCAATCAAGCGGGTTGCTTTGGCCTGGATGGTGTCAAGCTCCTTGAGTGTTGTTGGAGGTGCACCCATCCAGGCAAGTGGGGAGTATTCCATTACACTCCTGATTTGTGCCTTGTAGATGGTGAACAGGCTTTGGGGAGTCAGGCAGTGAGCTTCTCACTGCAGAATTCCTAGTCTTTGACCTGTTCTGGTAGCCACAGCATTTATATGGCTAGTCCAGTTCAATGGCTACTAGTCCAGTTCAGTTTCTGGTCAGTGGTGACACCCAGGATGTTGACAATGGGGGATTCAGTGATAGTAATGCCCTTGAATGTCAAGGGGTGATGAGTAGATCCATTCTTGTTGGAGATGGTCATTGACTGGCACTTGTGTGGTTTGAATGTTACTTGGCATGGGATTGGGTAAAGGTCGTAGGTTTGGAAGGAGCTGTCTAAGAAGCCTTGGCGAGTTGCTGCAATGCATCTTGGAGATGGTACACACTGCTCATTGGTACTGGAGGGAGTGAATGTTTAAAGTGATGGATGGGATGATGACCAAGCTTGCTGGATGATGTGTTGTTGGAGCTGCACTCACCCAGGGGGGTATTCCATCACACTCTTGACTTGTGCCTTGTAGGTGGTAGACAGGCTTTGGGGACTCAGGAGGTGAGTTACTCGCCACAGAATTCCCAACCTTTAGCTTGCTCTCATCACCACTGTACTTATATGGCTGGTCCAGTCCAGTTTCTGCTCAACAGTAACCCCCAGGATGTTGATAGTGGGAGATTCAATGCCATTGAATGCCAAAAGGGGATATGGTTAGGTTCTCTCTTGTTGGAGATGGTCGTTGTCTGGCACTTGTGTGGCGTGAGTGCTACTCATCATCTAGAAGGAAAGGGCAGCAATCGCATGGGAACACCACAACCTGTACATTCACCTCTGAGCCACCCACAATCCTGACTGGGAAATACATTGGCGTTCCTTCGCTGCTGCAGAGTCAAAACTCCCTGTGGGTGTACCTACACCTACACCCCATGGACATTCGAGGAAGTGGCTCACCACCACCTACTCCAGGGCAAATGTGGATGAATAACAAGTGCTGGCCCAGCCACCAACGCTCAAATCCTACGAAAAGTACGGGCAAATAACTAATGATAGACATCTATGATTTGACATTTTTCTGGTTCTGTACATTTCTGTGAGTCAGTAAGATTTTGTAGTTGAGGAAATGATGAACCAGACATATTTATTAAATAGCAACAATCTCTGATCATAAAGAGACACTAATTGTTTAAAGTAAAAGCCTCAAAGCAGAATTAATCAAGAAAGGATATGGTGTTACAGATGGGGATTCAGACGTTATTGATGAAGCTATATTGATTTGCAAAGCATCTCCATGTGGATCATCAAACTAACAGCAAACAATCTAAGTCGCTGACTACATTGTTATTGATTTCCCATCTCCCAAGATCTCTCCCCCCTTTAACGTCCACGCCAGGGTTCTTGGATCCATCATCAGTTCCTACAGGTTCTTAACCTCAGAGCAGGAACCATCCATGATTTTCCAAGACCAATGAATAGCCTTTCTAAGGGCACACAGAGTTGATTATCATGCAGTACTGTCTCTCAGTCATGAGTTCAAATGGGTATTGTATTGTCAGAACTTGTTGTCTGTCTGCCTTCGCACTTCGATGGACTAGCAGTCTGCAGGAGCCTTGTACTCAATACTAAGCAAAGCTAATCAGATCTCAAAGCAATTTAACTACACTGTAACAGCAACAACTAGTATGTGTATAGCATCTTTAGCAGGGGTGCTTGAAAGAAAGATTTGATTTGATTTAATTTATTATTGTCACATGTATTGGGATACAGTGAAAAGTATTGTTTCTCACACGCTATACAAAGCATACCATTCATAGAGTACATAGGGGAGAAGGAAGGGGAGGGTACATAATGTAGTGTTACAGTCATAGCTAGGGTGTAGAGAAAGATCAACTTAATATATGGTAGGTCCATTCAAAAGTCTGATGGCAGCAGAGGAGAAGCGTATCCTTATGAAGTTTATTTATTAGTATCACAAGTAGGCTTACATTAACACTGCAATGAAGTTACTGTGAAAATCCCCTCATCACCACACTCCGGTACCTGTTCAGGTACACTGAAGTACAATTTAGCACGGCCAATGCATCGAACCAGCAAGTCTTTTGGACTGTGGTAGGAAACTGGAGCACCCGCAGACACGGGAAGAACGTGCAGACTCCACACAGACAGTGACCCAAGGCCAGGAATCAAACCAGGGTCCTTGGCGCTGTGAGGCAGCAGTGCTAACCACTGTGCTACAATGCCGCACCGTTCTTGGTATGTGATCTCAGACTTTTGTATCTTTTTCCCAATGGAAGAAGGTGGAAGAGAGTATGTCCGGATTGCGTGGGATCCTTGATTATGCTGGCTGCTTTTCCGAGGCAGCAGGGAGTATAGACAGAGTCAATGGGTGGGATGTTGCTTTGTGTGATGGACTGGGCTACGTTCACAACCCTTATAGTTTTTAGCAGCCTTGGACAGAGCAGGAGTGATACCAAGCTGTGAGACATCCAGAAAGAATGCTTTCTATAGTGCATCTGAAAAAATTGGTGTGAGTTCTTAGTGTCCTGAGAAAGTAGAGGCATTGGTGGGCTTCCTTAACTATATTTTCGGCATGGAGGGACCAGTACAGGTTATTGGTGATCTGGACACCTAGAAACATGAAGCCCTTGTCCATTTCCACTTCATCCCCGTTGATGTAGACAGGGACATGTCCTCCACTATGCTTCCTGAAGTCGATGACCATCTCGTTTGTTTTACTGACATTGATCTACATCCCTTGCTGTTTGTCATTTTCATAAATGACCTGGATGAGGAAGTGGAGGGATGGGTTGGTAAGTTTTCCGACGACACGAAGGTTGGTGGGGTTGTGGATAGTCTGGAGGGATGTCAGAAGTTACAGAGGGACAAGAGGTGAGGCCACATTGGATTTGGTACTGGGAAATGAACCGGGCCAAGTGTTAGATTTGGTTGTGGGAGAGCACTTTGGAGATAGTGACCACAATTCGGTGTCTTTTGTTATTGCAATGGAGAGGGATAGGGCCGTACGGCAGGGCAAGGTTTACAATTGGGGAGAGGTAATTATGATGCGATTAGGCAAGAATTAGGGGGCATAAGTTGGGAACAGAAACTGTCTGGGAAAGGAACTAATGAAAAGTGGAACTTTTTCAAGGAACAAATACTGGATGTCCTTGATAGGTATGTCCCTGTCAGGCAGGGAGGAAATGGCCGAGTGAGGGAACCATGGTTCACGAAAGAGGTGGAATGTCTTGTGAAAAGGAAGAGGGAAGCTTATGTAGGGATGAGGAAACAAGGTTCAGATGGCTCGATTGAGGGTTACAAGTTAGCAAGGAATGAGCTGAAAAAGGGGCTTAGGAGAGCTAGGAGGGGACACGAGAAGTCCTTGGCGGGTCGGATCAAGGAAAACCCCAAGGCTTTTTACTCTTATGTGAGGAATAAAAGAATGACTAGGGTGAGGTCAGGGCCGGTCAAGGACAGTAGTGGGAACTTGTGTATGGAGTCAGTAGAGATAGGCGAGGTGATGAATGAATACTTTTCTTCAGTGTTCACCAAGGAGAGGGGCCATGTTTTTGAGGAAGAGAAGGTGTTACAGGCTAATAGGCTGGAGGAATTAGATGTTCGGAGGGAGGATGTCCTGGCAGTTTTGAATAAACTGAAGGTCGATAAGTCCCCTGGGCCTGATGAAATGTATCCTAGGAATCTTTGGGAGGCAAGGGATGAGATTGCAGAGCCTTTGGCTTTGATCTTTGGGTCCTCGCTGTCCACGGGGATGGTGCCAGAGGACTGGAGAATGGCGAATGTTGTTCCTCTGTTTAAGAAAGGGAATAGAAATGACCCTGGTAATTATAGACCGGTTAGTCTTACTTCGGTGGTTGGTAAATTGATGGAAAAGGTCCTTAGAGATGGGATTTACGAACATTTAGAAAGATGCAGATTAATCCGGGATAGTCAGCACGGATTCGTGGAGGCAAGTCGTGCCTCACAAATTTGATAGAATTTTTTGAGGAGGTAACTAAGTGTGTTGATGAAGGTAGGGCAGTTGATGTCATATACATGGATTTTAGTAAGGCGTTTGATAAGGTCCCCCATGGTCAGCTTATGATGAAAGTGAGGAGGTGTGGGATAGAGGGAAAGTTGGCCAATTGGATAGGTAACTGGCTGTCTGATGGAAGACAGAGGGTGGTGGTCGATGGAAAATTTTCGGATTGGAGGCAGGTTGCTAGCGGAGTGCCACAGGGATCAGTGCTTGGTCCTCTGCTCTTTGTGATTTTTATTAATGACTTAGAGGAGGGGGCTGAAGGGTGGATCAGTAAATTTGCTGATGACACCAAGATTGGTGGAGTCGTGGATGAGGTGGAGGGCTGTTGTAGGCTGCAAAGAGACATAGATAGGATGCAAAGCTGGGCTGAAAAATGGCAAATGGAGTTTAACCCTGATAAATGTGAGGTGATTCATTTTGGTAGGACTAATTTAAATGTGGACTACAGGGTCAAAGGTAGGGTTCTGAAGACTGTGGAGGAACAGAGAGATCTTGGGGTCCATATCCACAGATCTCTAAAGGTTGCCACTCAAGTGGATAGAGCTGTGAAGAAGGCCTATAATGTGTTAGCTTTTATTAACAGGGGGTTGGAGTTTAAGAGCCGTGGGGTTATGCTGCAACTGTACAGGACCATGGTGAGACCACATTTGGAATATTGTGTGCAGTTCTGGTCACCTCACTATAAAAAGGATGTGGAAGCACTGGAAAGAGTGCAGAGGAGATTTACCAGGATGCTGCCTGGTTTGGAGGGTAGATCTTATGAGGAAAGGTTGAGGGAGCTAGGGCTGTTCTCTCTGGAGCGGAGGAGGCTGAGGGGAGACTTAATAGAGGTTTATAAAATGATGAAGGGGATAGATAGAGTGAACGTTCAAAGACTATTTCCTCGGGTGGATGGAGCTATTACAAGGGGGCATAACTATAGGGTTCGTGGTGGGAGATACAGGAAGGATATCAAAGGTAGGTTCTTTACGCAGAGAGTGGTTGGGGTGTGGAATGGACTGCCTGCAGTGATAGTGGAGTCAGACACTTTAGGAACATTTAAGCGGTTATTGGATAGGCACATGGAGCACACCAGGATGATAGGGAGTGGGATAGCTTGATCTTGGTTTCAGATAAAGCTCGGCACAACATCGTGGGCCGAAGGGCCTGTTCTGTGCTGTACTGTTCTATGTTCTATGTTCTAGGGACATAGATAGGATGCAAGACTGGGCGGAGAAGTGGCAGATGGACTTCAACCCAGATAAATGCGTAGTGGTCCATTTTGGCAGGTCAAATGGGATGAAGGAGTACAATATAAAGGAAAAGACTCTTAGTACTGTCGAGGATCAGAAGGACCTTGGGGTCCGGGTCCATAGGACTCTAAAATCGGCCCCGCAGGTGGAGGAGGTGGTTAAGAAGGTGTATGGTGTGCTGGCCTTTATCAATCGAGGGATTGAGTTTAGGAGTCCGGGGATAATGATGCAGCTATATAAGACCCTCGTCAGACCCCACTTGGAGTACTGTGCTCAGTTCTGGTCACCTCATTACAGGAAGGATGTGGAAAAGATTGAAAGAGTGCAGAGGAGATTTACAAGGATGTTGCCTGGATTGAGTGGCATGCCTTATGAGGATAGGCTGAGGGAGCTCGGTCTTTTCTCCTTGGAGAGACAAAGGATGAGAGGAGACCTAATAGAGGAATATAAGATGTTGAGAGGCATAGATCGGGTGGACTCTCAGAGGCTTTTTCCCAGGGTGGAAATGGCTGCTACAAGAGGACACAGGTTTAAGGTGCTGGGGGGGGTAGGTACAGGGGAAATGTTTGGGGTAAGTTTTTCACACAGAGGGTGGTGGGCGAGTGGAATCGGCTGCCGTCAGTGGTGGTGGAGGCGAACTCAATAGGGACTTTTAAGAGACTCCTGGATGAGAACATGGGACATAATAGGATGGAGGGTTATAGGTAGGCCTAAAAGGTAGGGATATGTTCGGCACAACTTGTGGGGCCGAAGGGCCTGTTTGTGCTGTAGTTTTTCTATGTTTCTATAAGGAGAGATTAGGACAGATAAAAGCTTGGCCCTAATAGGAGATTTGAGAATGAGTTTTTAATAGAGAGAGAGAGGTGGACAGGTTCAGGGAGGTGAATCCTGGGGCTTAGGACTTTGCCAGCTAAAGTCACAGCTGCGAATAATGGGGCAAATAAAAGTGACAATGCTCGAAAGTCCAGATTCGGAGGAGCACGGAGATTCCGGTGTGTCGTGGGTCTGGAATAATTTACAGAGATAGGGAGAAGTGAGGCTATGGTGGGATGTGTAAATAAGGATGTGAATTTGACAAGACTGAAAATATGTTGTTCTAATGTTGAATCCATCACTTGGAGAACCACACTGTGTGAGATTGTGTACAGATTTAGACACCTGTACCGAAAATGGTGAGAAAACATGAAAGGACAAGAATTTGGAGCTTGAAGTTACAAAGGGAGGCTTGAAGAACAGAACTTGTTTGTGTTGTAGAGAACAGGGTAGAGAAGGAACATGATGCATTTCTATAAAGTGTTATACAGGGTGGAAATTGTCAAGTCGAAACAGTGAACACAAAACTGAAAGGCATCAACGATGAAACGAAGAGGAATTGTAGGTTTTGGAAAGGTCTCAGCCGCAGTATTTAATGGGATGTCAATGGTTCTTTACACGGAACTGGATGAATATTTCATTAACATTGGTATTGAGGGTTTGACGGATAACTAGAACGAGATAATTGACTGCAGTTTTGAACACGACAGAGTCTGAGCTATTGGATGCTTTGTGGCAGGAGAGTTAATTGGCTCGGGATATTTCGCACAGGCTATAAGATTGAATAGTTATCTTGGAGTTTTGATTATTTGTGCCCCTTTGGGGAGCGTAACAATGGTTTACAGAATCCTTCCTTGCAGGTTAAGTGAGCGATGGTGCACATTTAAACACGGGCTATGAAGGAACAGATATGATGAATCATTATTACCTCCGACACTTTCTCAGGAGAAAGGGAAGGAGAGACTAGCATTTATGAAACACCCTTCATGGCTGCTGGATGCCATTTGGAAACCAGCAAAGTACTTCTGAAGCATACTCAATGTGGCAATGTAGAAAAAGTGGCAGTCAATTTGTGCACAGCAAGCTCCCAGGAAAGAAACAAATCATAGAATCCTGACAGTGCAGAGGAGTCCATTCAGCCCATCGAGCCTGCACCGACCACAATCCCACCCAGGCCCTTTCTGCATAGCCCCATGCATCTACTCCAGCTAGTCCCCCTACGCTAAGAGGCAATTTAGCATGACCAATCCACCTAACCTGCCCATCTTTGGACTGTGGGAGGAAACCGGAGCACCCGGAGGAAACCCACGCAGACACGGGGAGAACGTGCAAACTCCGCATTGACAGTGACCCAAGCCGGGAATCGAACCTGGGTCCTGACGCTGTGAGGCAGCAGTGCTAACCACTCTGCCACCGTGTCGCCCCAAATCATTTGTTTTAGATGGTGCTCGTGGGATAAATGTTGACCAGGGTAATCTCATAGAATCATAGAGTCCCGAAACTGCAGAAGGAGGCCATTTGGCCCATCGAGCCTGTAATGCCAACAATCACAACCAGGTCCTATCCCCAAAACACCATGTATTTACCCCTGACACTAAGGGGTAATTTAGCACGGGCAATCCACCTAATCTGCACGTCTTTCAGACTGTGGGAGGAAACCGGAACATCCGGAGGAAACCCATTCAGACATGGGGAGAATGTGCAAACTCTACACAGACAGTCACCCAAGGCTGGAATTGAACCCAGGTCCCTGGTGCTGTGAGGCAGCAGTGCTAACCACTGTGCCACCATGGTCTTCTTCAAATGCTATCTTAAGGGATCTTTTATAACCACCTGAGAGGGTAGGTGGGACCTTGGTTTACTGAGAGACAGCACCTCCAGCAGTGCAGTGCTCCCTTAGTGCTGCACTGGATTGCTGAGCTTTCGTGCTGAGGTTTGTGGCGTTGGGTTTGAAAACACAGCATTCAAACTGAGATGAGAGTCTTACCACTGAACCACAGCTGATAGTTCTGCTTCTGTGTAAAGCCAGCACTGATTAAGTGAGGTTTCCTTTTCTGTATCTGTCTGTTTTGCTTGAATATCCTTGCACTCAGCAGCAGAAACAAGCCAAGTTGACGTCGGAGCGAGGCGACTTCTTGCAAGCTGTGCCCAGTAGACCCTCTAATTCTATCTTTTACTCACATTCTATGCTTCTAAAACTTCATTCTTACTCTTTTAAACTCTCTAACAAAATGTTTCAACTCAATCTCTTATGCATTAACTTGATCTTTCTCTACACCTTAGCTATGACTGTAACACTACATTCTGTACCCTCTCCTTTCCTTCTCTATGAACGGTATGCTTTGTCTGTTTAGCGCGCAAGAAACAATACTTTTCACTGTATGCTAATACATGCAACAATAATAAATCAAATCAAAAAGAACCCTCAGGAAACCACAGTCCTTGACTATTTCAGAGGAAAACAGGAAGGAATCAGGATTACGCAGTTCAAGCATTGATTCCGGGGATGGTGGGACTGATGTACGAGGAGAGATTGACTAGGTTAGGATTGTTTTCACTGGAGTTCAGACGAATGAGGGGGGATCTCATAGAGACTTATAAAATTCTCACAGGACTATGCAGGGTAGATGCAGGGAGGATATTCCCGATGGTGGGGGAGTCCAGAACCAGGGGTCACAGTCTGAGGATACAGGGTAGACCATTCAGGACGGAGGTGAGGAGACATTTCTTCACCCAAAGAGTGGTGAGCCTGTGGAATTCATTACCACAGGAAGCAGTTGATGCCAAAACATTGAATGTTTTCAAGAGGTTGATATAGCACTTGGGGCGACTGGGATCAAAGGTTATGGGGAGAAAGCAGGATTATGCTATTGAGTTGGACGATCAGCCATGATCATAATGAATGGCGGAGCAGGCTCGAAGGGGCAAATGGCCAGTAAATGTAAGTGGGCAGAACTATGAGAAATGAAAGTCAGTGCAAAAACTTCCTGCTCCTATCTTCTTTGTTTCTAAATAGCTAAAGGTACTTGTGTCTCAGAAAGACTTCTCTCAACCACCAGACCATGCCACTTTTAATTAAGTTCAGAAGTTAATGATTCCATGGCCAGATTTTTATATTCCGCTACCCGGCGGGTTCTGGGGCAGAGGGGGAGTGTGGACAGGATTCCCTCCGGGGTCCCGCCTGCCTCGCCCCAGACTAAATGGCCACTGAAGGGCCTTTATCCACCCAGCCTCAATGTTTAGGCTGCCAGGTGCCCAATGACTGAGTGTGAGAAACAGAAAAAGTTTTCACCCTGGATCACGGGCTTTGGGGAGTCAGGAGGTGAGTTACTCCCTGCAGTATTCCTAGTCTCTGACCTGCTCTTGTAGTCATGGTATAGAGTCATAGAGGTTTACAGCATGGAAACAGGCCCTTCGGCCCAACTTGTCCATGCCGCCCTTTTTGTTTTAAACCCCTAAGCTAATCCCAATTGCCAGCATTTGGCCCATATCCCTCTATACACATCTTACCCATGTAACTGTCTAAATGCTTTTAAAAGACAAAATTGTACCTGCCTCTACTACTACCTCTGGCAGCTTCTTCCAGACTCTCACCACCCTCTGTGTGAAAACCTTGACCCTCTGGACACTTTTGTATCTCTCCCCTCTCACCTTAAATCTATGCCCTCTAGGTTTGGACTCCCCTACCTTTGGGGAAAGATGTTGACTATCTAGCTGATCTATGCCCCGCATTATTTTATAGACCTCTATAAGATCACCCCTCAGCCTTCTACGCTCCAGAGAAAAAGGTCCCACTCTATCCAGCCTCTCCTTATAACTCAAACCATCAAGTCCCGGTAGCATCCTAGTAAATCTTTTCTGCACTCTTTCTAGTTTAATAATATCCTTTCAATAATAGGGTGACCAGAACTGTACACAGTATTTCAAGTGTGGCCTTACCAATGTCTTGTACAACTTCAACAAGACGTCCCAACTCCTATTTATATGGTTAGTCCAGTTCAGTTTCTGGTCAGTGGTTAGCCCCGGAATGTTGATAGTGGAGGATTCAGCATTGGTGTCAAGTGGTGCGAGTTGGATCTTCTCTTGGTGGAGATGGTCATTGCCTGGCATTTGCATGGGGTGATCGTTGAAGTGGTGAGGGGGGAGCGGAGTGGATGAAGGGAGATTTTGTAAATGCATCGAGTAGGGCGCCATGAACTCTTGTTTGATTGTTTCTGGCAGCCAGATGGAAATTTCCAGAAATTTGCTATTCCCAGTGATTGGGATAGGTGCCTGCACCATTCAATGTCAGGTGAGTGCCATGAACCTTTGGTGGCTTCACTTCATCTTTCTTCCATTGGTCCATACACCTGCTCACCAGTCTGCGCCCCCCCCCCCCCCCCCCCGCCCCCCCCCCACTCCCTGATCCCCCTCAGGCTTCCCCAAGTTCGGTCGATACTCTTCATTTGCCCGCATTTGTAAGGTTTTGCACTTATTTGCACTGAATTTCATTTCCCATGGTTCTGCCCACTTATATTTACCGGCCAGATCTTCCTGTGGTTCCTTTATCAAACTCGACAGCCTGTTCTAGTTCGTCCACATCCCTGAGTCTGACCAACATGGATGCATTTCAGAATCATTGGAAGAGTAACGATCTCAGCACCAGTCCATGGGGACCTCCCAATCTTCTTCTAATACCTTATTAATGCTCAGGTTTCCCCCTTTCAAACCCATTGCTGATTTATTTCCTAATTTTACCTCTCTGCCTTAAGCCTTTCATGTGGAACTTTAACAAAGGCTTTCTGATTTGATTTGATTTGATTTATTATTGTCACACGTATTAGTACACAGTGAAAAGTATTGTTTTTTCATGCTATACAGACAAAACATACCATTCATAGAGAAGGAACGGAGAGGGTGCAGAATGTAGTGTTACAGTCATAGTTGGGGTGTAGAGAAAGATCAACTTAATACGAGGTAGGTCCATTCAAAAGTCTGATGGCAGGAGGGAAGAAGCTGCTCTTGAGTCAGTTGGTACGTGACCTCAGACATTTGTATCTTTTTCCTGATAGAAGAAGGTGGTAGTGAGTATGTCTGGGGTGCGTGGGGTCCTTAATTCTGCTGGCTGCTTTGCTGAGGCAGCGGGAAGTGTAGACAAAGTCAATGGATGTGAGGCTGGCTTACGTGATGGACTGGGCTTCATTCATAACCCTTTGTAGTTTCTTGCAGTCTTGGGCAGAGCAGGAGCCATACCAAGCTGTGATACAACCGGAAAGAATGCTATCTGTGGTGCATCTGTAGAAGTTGGTGAGAGTCATAGCTGACATGCCAAATTTCCTTAGTCTTCTGAGAAAGTAGAGGCGTTGGTGGGCTCCCTTAGCTATAGTGTCGGCATGGGGGGGGGAACCAAGACAGGCTGTTGGTGCTCAAGTAGAAACGTGAAGCTCTCGACCGTTTGAATATGTATGATCAGAGGGCTTTCGTGTCTGTGGTGCTCCAGTGCCACATTTACCTGCAGGGCATTCACTAAAGGGTTTGCTGCGATCACCAAATGTAGTGCCGGCGCATCTCGTGGCAGCAGAGGCAGCATGCCATTGGCCGGCAGCGGGATCTTTTGGTTCCGCCGCTGTCAATGAGGTTTCCCGTCGGTTGCATCCCCCACAGCCGGGGGACATGAGGCAGGGGTTCACCTTTGGCAGGACCAGAAGATCCCGCCGGCATGAATGGACAGAACATTCCGGCCATAGTTTTAGGTTGGATTTAAATCTGCTTCCAATTTACCAGTGAGACACCACACACTGTCAGGGAGCGTGGGATACATTTGTTGTTAATCAAAACATCGGAATTTAATTCCGTCCCATTCTATATATCATAATATATTAAATTTTCAATAAAAATGCTATGATCGAACCTACCAGCTGTGATAAATGAACTCAACATGATGTAGCTTAATGATAGGAGAGCACAGTCATAACCCTTCAGACTAAGCTGACAGATTTGATACAGACACAATTTTTGAAAGTATTATTTTCAACGGGTTGTCAGGGTCTAAAATTAACTTTGTTATGCCCATTATTATGGGTTCAGAATGGACACTGTACTGACCAATTTCACAAACCAGAGGCCTGATCTGTATTCAAGCCACTTGTGAATTACTCAGGAGCCTTTCTTTTTAGGTTACCCTGGTAGTCGCCTGAAATAAGTTCCTGAGATCCAGAATGGTTGGGGTGGTCGGTGGCACAGTGGTTAGCACTGCTGTCTCACTGCGCCAAGGATCCGGGCTTGATTCCGGACTCGGGTCGCTGTCTGTGTGGAGTTTGCACATTCTCCCCATGTCTGCGTGGGTTTCTTCCGGGTGCTCCAGTTTCCTCCCACAGTCCAAAGATGTGCAGGTTAGGTTGATTGGCCGTGCTAAATTGACCCTTAGGGTCAGGGGGATTGGCAGGGTAAATACATGGGGTTACGGGGGTAGGACCTGGGTGGGATTGGTGTCGGTACAGGCTCAATGGGCTGAATGGCCTCCTCCTGCACTGTATGGAATCTACGAATTTCCCCAAGCTGCAACAGGCATTCTGCATTCCTGACATTGGGAGGCTGCTCGAGAAAAGGCCCAAAGTCCTTTGACGGTATTGGGTGGGAGGGGGCACAGTTTGTGGTATTGGAAGGAGCATAATGTTCTCCTCCTGGTCCCACAAAACCAGTATGGGTCTCTGGCAATTCACCTTTTCCCCCTTGACCCCCGCAGACACCTCCCACCCCACCACCCCACCCCACACCACTTGCAATCATCTCACACACTCCCTCCTTTCCCTCCTTGTATACCGGACTCATAATCTGGGCCTCAGCATGAGAGGTGCCAGCAGCTCGCCTGATTTACATTGACAAGGCTTAATGCATCACGCAAACCAGCCTCCCATCCATTGACTCTGCCTAAACTTCCCGCTGCCTCGGCAAAGCAGCCAGCATAATTAAGGACCCCACGCACCCCGGACATTCTCTCTTCCACCTTCTTCCTTCAGCAAAAAGATATAAAAGTCAGAGGTCACGTATCAACCGACTCAAGAACAGCTTCTTCCCTGCTGCCATCAGACTTTTGAATGGACTTGCCTCGCGCTAAGTTGATCTTAGCTATGACTGTAACACTACATTCTGCACTCTCCCATTTCCTTTTCTATGAACGGTATGCCTTGTCTGCATAGCGCGCAAGAAACAATACTTTTCACTGTATACTAATACATGTGACAATAATAAATCACATTAAATCAAATAATGGATGAATGTACCTCAAGTCACGTCCTTCAACACGATGCCCGTGGACCCTCGGCGACCTGGACCATGCCCCACACCGTTCTGTTCCATTCTCAAGCCTCCAAACTGTTGAGGGGAACAGGCAATTTCAGCGGTTCCAAAAATGGAAGAGTGGCAGGAAGATGCCTCTCAATGAATAATTACATCAATTCAAGCAGCGAATGTTATAAATGCTCGCATGGAGGGAGGGTGATGCGATTTGATTTCAACTCTGCAAGCACTCTTTAAAGTTTATTTATTATTGTCACAAGTAGTCTTACATTAACACTGCAATGAAGTTACTGTGAAAATCCCCTAGTTGCCACACTCCGGCGCCTGTTCGGCTACACTGAGGGAGAATTTAGCACGGCCAATGCACCTAACCAGCACAGAGGTATTGTGTAGACTGGGACTATACTCATTGGAATTCAGAAGAATGAGGGGGTGATCTAATAGAAACATATAAGATTATGAAGGGAATAGATAAGCTAGATAAGAAGCAGGGAGGTTTTTTCCACTGGCGGGTGAAACTAGAACTAGGGGGCATGGCCTCAAAATAAGGGGAAGCAGATTTAGGACTGAGTTGAGGAGGAACTTCTTCACCCAAAGGGTTGTGAATTCCCTGCGCAGTGAATGTTTTTAAGGCAAGGATAGATAAATTTTTTGAACAGTAAAGGAATTAAGTGAGCTGGGCCGGTAAGTGGAGCTGAGTCCACGAAAAGATCAGCCATGATCTTATTGAATGGCGGAACAGGCTTGAGGGGCCAAATGGCCTACTCCTAATGTATTTAGACTGTGAGAGGAAACAACAGCACCTGGAGGAAACCCACACAGACATGAGGAGAACGTGCATAGAGAAGGAAAGGAGAGGGTGCAGAATGCAGTGTTACAGTCATAGCTAGGAGAACGTGCAGACTCCGCACAGACAGTGACCCAAGCTGGGAATCGAACCCGGGTCCCTGGCACTGTGAGGCAGCAGTGCTAACCACTGTGCCACCGTCCGAATGTGAAGCACTGAGACACCCCTGGCCTTCAAAATAAACCAAGCTTTGCTCCCTCCGCCGTGTGACTTTGAATTATGCTGTTGACCAGTCAACCATTAAATACCAGTGGCATAACTACTTCAGAGGTTGCACAGCTGAGCATTTATATACAGCTGAAACATGCTGCCTAATGTCTAAACCATATGCCTAAAATCCTCTGAAGGAAACCAATGTTAATATGAGCCAATGTGGTAATTAAGATAGGGAAAGGCTACAGTAAACAGCACACGGTTCTCAGCTCCTGGGGAATTGAGAATAATGGTGTGACTCAAGATCTATCAGAAGGCTTTGGTTAGTATATAATTAGTGAGAAAAAGTTGTTTTTATTAAAATGCATAACAAACACCAGTCAGCGTGTCCCTGAACCCTTCATTATTAGTCCTAATACCATGCATTGCAGCCTTTCCCTGAAGATGAAGCAGAATTCTAATTGTACTGCACACATACTATTCCCCGGTGATACCTTTCTGAGGGACAGGTGCCCCTAAGGCACATTGGATGTCCTGCAGTGCTGGATTAACGCTTGCGCAGGGGCCTTAAATGCAGGAAAGGTCCGACATCTCCAATAAAAAAAAACAAGCTCCAAAGGCACTGAACACCCCTTGCACCAAATGATTGGCACAACCCCCCTCCCTTCTGCCGCCTCCCCGGAAACAGGGTGAGCAAATAACAGAATCATCACTTCATTGATCTTCAGGTCTGATTTGCATGATGCTAAATTATGCCAAACATTCCACATTACGGTCGCACTGCAAGCAGATTGTAATTAAGCAGTTTCAACTGCGGCAATCTACATTAGTTCATTTAATTACTTTGAAAATTCCAAGGATCTTACGGGCTGAATACTGTATGTGCCACTCAGTGAGAACAGCCAGAGCTATTTCTCCTTACACTCCACCCCCATACACACAAACTGTTGCTTCTCTCCAATATTCTCTCCCTCTGTCTCATTATATTGTCTTTGGAAGCTTTATCCGATTTTTTTTTTTGTTCACGAACCGCATGAATCCAATGTTTAAACCCTCTGTCGAAAGGCTTACATTTGCAAAGCACAGTGGCACAGTGGTTAGCACTGCTGCCTCACAGCGCCAGGGATCCAGGTCCAATCCCGGCCTTGGGTCACTGTCTGTGTGGAGTTTGCACGTTCTCCCCGTGTCTGCGTGGGTTTCCTCCGGGTGCTCCGGTTTCCTCCCACACTCCAAAGATGTGCGGGTTAGGTGCATTGGCCGTGCTAAATTGACCCTCGAGTCAGGGGGATTAGCGGGGTAAATGTGTGGGGTTATGGGAATAGGGCCTGGCTGGGACTGTGGTCGGTGCAGGCTCGATGGGCTGAACAGCCTCCTTCCGCACTGTAGAGATTCTATGACTTTCTCTTCATGCCTCTCAGAAATGTCTTTCGCTCGCAACGCCTGACTTTCAGGTGTCACGCCCCAGTGACAAAGGGCAGCCATTTTTCAACAGCAATGTGGAGTAAAATGTGTAGTAATGAGGTGAATGACCAGTTGGCCTGCTCTTAGTGACAGTGGTTGAGTAAAAACGAGATTGTTTTCCTTGGAGGAGAGGGATGGGAGGAGATTTGATAAAGAGGTGGCACGGTGCCACAGTGGTTAGCACTGCTGCCTCACAGCGCCAGAGACCTGGGTTCAATTCCGGCCTTGGATCACTGTCTGTGCGGAGTTTGCACGTTCTCCCCGTGTCTGCGTGGATTTCTTCCAGGTGCTCCAGTTTCTTCCCACAGTACAAGATGCGCAGGTTAGGTTGATTGGCCATGCTAAATTGCCCCTTAGTGTCAGGATAAATAGGTGGGGTAACAGGGATAGGGCCGGGGTGGGATTGTTCTCGCTGCAGTCTCGATGGGCCAAATGGCCTCCTTCTGCACTGTAGGGATCCTATGATTCTATGTCCTCAGATCTATCGTGTCCTCCTGCATTTGTAATCATTTTGGCAGTGTTCATCCATTAGGGGTGGCACGGTGGCACAGTGGTTATCATTGCTGCCTCACAGCGTCAGGGGCCCCGAGTTCAATTCCCGGTTCGGGTCACTGTCAGTGTGGAGTTTGCACATTCTCCCCGTGTCCACGTGGATTTCCTCCGGGTGCTCCAGTTTCCTCCCACACTCCAAAGATGTGTGGGTTAGGTTGATTGGCCCTGCTAAATTGCCACTTAGTGTCAGGGTATTAGCAGCTAAATATGTAGGGGTTACGGGGCTAGGGACTGGGTGGGATTGTGGTCGGTGCAGACTCGATGGGCCGAATGGCCTCTTCCTGCACTGTAGCGATTCCATGAAAATCCTGAGGGGTCCGTACAGAATAGACAGGGAGGAACTGTGCCGACTCGTGACAGGATCGAGAATGTGAGGGTTTCAAGTAACTAGAAAAAGACGCAATGGCGACATGAGGGAAAATGTCTTCATGCAGTGAGTGTTTGCGATGTGGAATGAGCTGCCTGAGAGTGTGGTCGAGGCAGGTTCAACTGAAGCAGTCAAGAAGGGATTGGATTGTTATCTGAAAAGGAAGAATGTGCAGCGTTATGGTGGGAAGGCAGGAGAAGGGCGCGAGGTGAATTTCTCATTCGGACAGCAGGTGCAGACATGATGGGCTGAAAGGCCTCCTGTACCAATTCTGTGAATCTGTGATTTTTCATTGGGAAGGGTACAGCGGAGGTTTATGAAGATGTTGCCTGCTCGGGAGAATTTATGTGGAGTGATTGATGTAGGCCGATGTTGTTTTGGAACACAGGAGGCTGAAGGAATACCTCGTGCCACCCCGGGACATTAGAATTTCACACTGGCCGCTCACTGCCCTCACCAGAGCGCTCAGACAGTCAGCCAATGGTGGGGCACAGTGCCCAGCGGCCCTCCCGCCTGCTGTGCCCAGTGGGCGCTGAGGCCATCACTTCTGCAAAATGGTGAATTTTCACCTCCACAACTTCAGGGAGCTGCCCCTCCCACCGCACCCTTCTGCCCTCCCCCCACGCCCCACCCCCCCTACCCACCCCTCCTCCGGGTCACCATCAGACCCAGCGCCCGCCATGCTCTAGCCCTGCCGGGTTGTCCCTTCATTCCCGGGTGGAAAAGGGAACCACAGCCGCTTCCAGGCCCAGCGATCACACACACACCATAGAAAGCATTCTTTCTGGTTGTATCACAGCTTGGTATGGCTCCTGCTCTGCCCAAGACCACAAGGAACTACAAAGGTCATGAATGAAACCCAGTCCATCACACAAACCAGCCTCCCATCCATTGACTCGGTCTACACTTCCCGCTGCCTTGGCAAAGCAGCCGGCGTAATTAAGGGCCCCGGGCATCCCGGACATTCTCTCTTCCACCTTCTTCCGGTAGGAAAACGGTACAAAGGTCAGAGGTCACGTATCAACCGACTCAAGAACAGCTTCTTCCCTGCTGCCATCACACTTTTGAATGGACCTACCTCGCACTAAGTTGATCTTTCTCTACACACTAGCTATGACTGTAACACTACATTCTGCACTCTCTCCTTTCCTTCTCTATGTACGGTATGCATTGTCTGTGTAGCACTCAAGAAACAATACTTTTCACTGGATACTAATACATGTGACAATAATAAATCAAATCAAATCAAACAGGCACAATGGGCACATAATTCAGGCCCTTGAATACGAACTTGAAATGCCTTAACCTTCGGGCGACAGGCCAAGAGCTGGAAAGTCAGATTAGGATGGATGGTTATGGGTCAGCTGGCACGGGCAAGGAGGGCTGAAAGGCCTCCTTTCGTGCTGCAGATCTCTATGGTTCAATGATGCTCGGATTTCGAATCCGCCCTAATCGATGGAAAAGACATAGAAGATTTAGTTGTGAACACCCATGGTTGAAATGGTCGATTGGCTTGAGGATTTTACTGTTCATTGTAGTGGAATTGAATTTTATCCCTTAAACTTGCTAATTCAGTTTTATTAGTCTGTCCCAAGGTGGGATAATGGAGTTGGAGGACCGTGACCTTGCAATGCTGTCTTTTGGTTTACTTCCAGTTGAGCTGAAGGCTGGGTGCAGTCCCAGTAGTGACCACTGCACCCAGTGGCACTGTTGAGACTAAAGAGCGCAGCAAGAAGTCTCACAACACCAGGTTAAAGTCCAACAGGTTTATTTGGTAGCAAAAGCCAAGGGCAAGCAGCCTTCCAACTAGCAAATCTTAAGGACAGACTCAAGTCTTTGAAATGGATGGGAGCCCCGGATATTGGCTGCCAGATGGGGCCTGAAATACAGCTGGGGGGGGGGGGGGGGAAGGCCCACACAAACAGCCAAGGCAGAGTTATTTGTCATGATTGTGCCTTGTAATAAGAATGTGACAAAAGCAAATAGATTAGAAGCCACCAGCATTTTAAAAGGCATTTCACAGGCTGTGAATCCCTCAGAATTAAGATTAGCAGGCTTCAGACAGACCAGACGAACGAGGCGTTCTGTCAGCCTGTTCTAAGTAGCAGACCAGAAGCAGGAGTGTAGAAACCTCCGCGGAGGCAGTTAAAACCCATATCTTGACTGAACCAAGAAGAGACGTTCCCCAGAATGGTCCAATGAAGTGGAGTTTAGTGCTTTTAAGTAAAGCCCTCAGACAAATTCAAGCATAAATGTTTTTCGGGTGTTGGTGAACTCTTGGTAAAATGGAACAGAAAGTCTCCTGATGTGATTCAAACCTCCATCAGCTGGGGAACAGTGAACAGCGGTGTCCGATTTCTCCTCCGATCTTCTATGTTTAAGTAATTCTCAAAATCCTCAGCAATACCAGTTTCCTTCCAATCAGCTGGTTAGGAGAGGGCATTAGATCAAGCACACTACACCCAAATGCCATGTGCAAACTCCAACTCTTTGCCAAGCTGGTGTCCTGTGCTAAACGTGGGCTAAACTAACATTACAGCTCAAGACTCAACCTTGACCACCTTGGAGACTCTCTATTGCCCAAAAGAGCCATCAGAAGCCTCTGACTATCCAAACTGTCTATGCCTTTCACAATTTTTAGACCTCTATCTATTAGACTTCCCTCAGCCTCCGTCTTTCCAGTTAGAACAGTCCTAGTTTATTCAACCTCTACCCACAGCCAACACCTTTGAGACCAAGCAACATCCGAGGGTGGCACAGTGGTTAGCACTGCTGCCTCACAGTGCCAGAGACCTGGGTTTGATCCCTGGCTTGGGTCACTGTCTGTGTGGACTTTGCACATTCTCCCCGTGGGTTTCCTCCGGGTGCTCCGGTTTCCTCCCACAGTCTGAAATACATGCTGGTCAGGTGCATTGATCCGAGTGTGGCGACTAGGTGACTTGTGACTAACAAATAAACTTTTTAACTTTACATCCTTTTATGCATTCTCTCCAAAACTTCCACGTCCTTCTGGTTGTGTGGTGACCAGAACCGCATGCATCTGGGTACTCCCTTCAGTACCGAAGTGGATGTATTTTTTAGGGCGGCACGGTGGCACAGTGGTTAGCATTGCTGCCTCACAGCGCCAGGGACCCGGCTTCAATTCCCGGCTCGGGTCACTGTCTTTGTGGAGTCTGCACGTTCCCCTGTGTCTGCGTGGGTTTCCTGCGGGTGCTCCTGTTTCCTCCCACACTCCAAAGATGTGCGGGTTAGGTGCATTGGCTGTGCTAAAATTGCCCCTTAGCGTCAGGGGGACAAGCTGGGGTAAATGCACAGAGTTATGGGGATAGGGCCTGGGTGGGATTGTGGTCAGTGCAGGCTCGATGGGCCGAATGGCCTCCTTCTGCACTGTAGGATTCTATGAATCCCCTAGTCGCCACACTGAGGGATGTTCACAGTAATTTCAGTGCAGTGTTACAGTAAGCCTACTTGTGACTAAGAAATAAACTTTAACTTTACTTTTCAACACTCCAAATGCGATCTAACCAAGGTGCATTTGGGGATGTATTCTGGGGGTGGGCTATATTTACTGATGTAAAAGTGATGATTTGAAATTGTAATTTGACAGTATACCAGGTTAGAGGTTTGGTTTAAGTAGAATAAAATCTGTAACCACAACGTGAGTGTAAACTGCATCGATTGAGTAAAGGTGTGTGGAGCGCAGTTAACCTGCTGTATCCTTCTTGGGGGAAGGTAAACCACAGCAAGCGCATCACACAGATGGTGCCCCGAGAGCAAGTAATCAGTATGTTGATTGTAAAATTATACCTCGAGTACTTGCAGCCTCGCAAAGATTTCAATCAAAGGTCAACAACATTTCTCTGAGTCCCACTTCCAGCCCTTGGAATCATCGCCGACAGTACCCCGCAACTCCATTCCTCCTAATGCCATCCGATCATCTCCATGGCAACACTTCATCAAATAGACGGTAAAGGGGCATCTTCAATTGTCTGCTTGGAGAGAGATGATTTAATTGCAAATGAAGATCTTTCGGAGAGTTGGAGAGAATGAAAGGAAAACATTGCTTTTGCATGTCTGTGGATGGAAAATTATTACCCTGCACAATCTGAAAATGAAATTGTTGCAGGCATGGCACTTTCATTTCTTTTCTATCTCAGGTCAAACTGTTCAAATTCACTTTGTTCACATCCACAGAATTCAATCCTCACACTTCAAAAACTGTTTTTTATTTTCCGTCGAGTATCTTCACAATCTCACGGTCCGTCCCCCCTGGGGAATCGTGGGGGAAGGATTTCTGAACTGATTATCAGCCCGTTGGACCACTCTGAATGCTCCTTCCATGGCCAACAAGTCCTGGTGTTTGACTCAAACCTGGAGCTTCTGGTCCAGTGATAGAGGCATTACCCACTGTTCCATAAGACCATAAGACATAGGAGCAGAATTAGGCCACTCAGCCCATCGAATCTGCCCTACCATTCAATCATGGCTGATATTTTTCTCATCCCCATTCTCCTGCCTTTCCCCCATAACCCCTGATCCCTTTATTTCCCCATAAGACCCCCTACAGAGTCAGTCGAATTCCCAGAAGGAAAAATCAATAAAACGGGGAAATAAAGATACTGGTCTGAACTGTCTTTTATTCCTTCAAGGTTGTTGTTGCAAAAAAGGAAACCTTTTCTTTACCCTGAGAGCGAATAGACTAACTTATTCCAGCATTTCCTGCTTTTGTTTCCTCTGGGTATTTATTTTATTTTCTCTGCATTCCTCAGGGTAGTGTCCCAGGCCCAACCATCCTCAGCAGCTTCATTAATGACCGTCCCTCCATCACAAGGCCAGAAGTGGGGGTGAATGCGCAATGTTCAACACCATCCGCGACTCCTCTGCGCCCATTGGCAACAAGACCCGGATAACATTGAGACTTCGGCTGATAAGTGGCAAGTAAGGTTTGCATCTCACAAGCCCCAGACAATGACCACCTCCAAGACGGTTAACACTGCTGCCTCAAAGCACCAGGGATCCGGGTTCGATTCATAGAGTCATAGAGTCTAGAGGTTTACAGCATGGAAATAGGCCCTTCGGCCCAACTTGTCTGTGCTGCCATTTTTTGTTAAATCCCTAAGTTGATCCCAATTGCCCACATTTGGCCCATATCCCTCCACACCCATCTTACCCATGTAACTGTCTAAATGCTTTTAAAAGACAAAATTGTACCCGCCTCTACTACTGCCTCTGGCAGCTTGTCCCAGACACTCACCACCCTCTGTGTGAAAAAATTACCCCTCTGGACACTTTTGTATTTCTCCTCTCTCACCTTAAACCTCTGCCCTCTAATTTTAGGCTCCCCTACCTTTGGGAAAAGATATTGACTATCTAGCTGATCTGTGCCCCTCATTATTTTATAGACCTCTATAAGATCACCCCTCAGCCTTCTACGCTCCAGAGAAAAAAGTCCCAGTCTATCCAGCCTCTCCTTATAACTCAAACCATCAAGTCCCGGTAGCATCCTAGTAAATCTTTTCTGCACTCTTTCTAGTTTAATAATATCCTTTCTATAATAGGATGACCAGAACTGTACACAGTATTCCAAGTGTGGCCTTACCAATGTCCTGTACAACTTCAACAAGACGTCCCAACTCCTGTATTCAATGTTCTGACCAATGAAACCAAGCATGCTGAATGCCTTCTTCACCACTCTGTCCACCTGTGACTCCACTTTCAAGGAACTATGAACATGTACCCCGCGATCTCTTTGTTCTATAACTCTCCCCAACGCCCTACCATTAACTGAGTAAGTCCTGCCCTGGTACCAAAATGCATCACCTCGAATTTATCTAAATTAAACTCCATCTGCCATTCGTCAGCCCACTGGACCAATTGATCAAGATCCCGTTGCAATCAGAGATAACTTTCTTCATTGTCCACTATTCCACCAATCTTGGTGTCATCTGCAAACTTACTAACTATGCCTCCTATATTCTCATCCAAATAATTCATATAAATGACAAATAACAGTGGACCCAGCACTGATCCCTGAGGCACACCGCTGGTCACAGGCCTCCAGTTTGAAAAACAACTCTCTACAACCACCCTCAATTTTGTATCCATTTAGATACCTCACCCTGGATCCCATGAGATTTAACTCATGCAACAACCAACCATGTGGTACCTTGTAAAAGGCCTTGCTAAAGTCCATGTAGACAACATCAACTGCACTGCCCTCATCTAGCTTCTTGGTTACCCCTTCAAAAAGCTCAATCAAATTTGTGAGGCATGATTTTCCACTCACAAAGCCATGCTGACTGTCCCTAATCAGTCCTTGCGTCTTTAAATGCCTGTAGATCCTGTCTCTCAAAATACCTTCCAACAACGTACCCACCACAGATGTGAGGCTCCCTGGCCTATAGTTCCCAGGCTTTTCCCTGCAGCCCTTTTTAAACAAAGGCACAAAATTTGCCACCCTCCAATCTTCAGGCACCTTACCCGTGACTATCGATGATTCAAATATGCCTGCTGGGCACCTGCAATTTCCTCCCTAGCTTCCCACAATGTCCTGGGATACACTTCATCAGGTCCCGGAGATTTATCTACCTTGATGCGCTTTAAGACTTCCAGCACCTCCTTCTCTGTAATATGTACACTCCTCAAGACATCACTATTTTTTTCCCCAAGTTTCCTAACATCCATGCTTTTCTCAACAGTAAATACTGATGAGAGATATTCATTTAGGATCTCACCCATCTCTTGTGGATCCGCACATAGATGACCTTGTTGATCCTTAGGAGGCCCTACTCTCTCCCTTGTTACTCTCCTGGCCTGTATGTATTTGTAGAAGCTCTTTGGATTCTCCTTTGCCTTATCTGCCAAAACAATCTCGTGTCCCCTTTTTGCCCTCCTGATTTCTCTCTTAACTCTACTCCTTCACCCTCTATACTCTTCAAGGGATTCACTTGATCCCAGCTGCCTATGCACGTCATGTGCCTCCTTTTTTTTCTTGACCAGAGCCTCAATATCCCGAGTCATCCAGGGTTCCCTACTTCTGCCAACCATGCCCTTCACTCTAAGAGGAATGTGTTTACCCTGAAGCCTGGTTAACACACTTTTGAAAGCCTCCCACTTACCAGATGTCCCTTTGTCTTCCCACAGACTCCCCCAATTAACTTTCGAAAGTTCCTGCCTGATGCCATCAAAATTGGCCTTGCCCCAATTTAGAATTTTAACTTTTGGGCCAGACCTATCATTCTCCATAGCTATCTTAAAACTAATAGAATTATGGTCACTGGTCCCAAAGTGATCCCTCACTAACACTTCTGTCACCTGCCCTTCCTTATTTCCCAAGAGGAGATCAGGTTTTGCCCCCTCTCTAGTCGGGCCATCCACATACTGAATGAGAAATTCCTCTTGGATACGCTCAACAAATTTTTCTCCATCCAACCCTCTCATACTGTGGCTCTCCCAGTCAATGTTGGGAAAGTTAAAATCTCCTACTATTACCACCCTATTTTTCTTGGAGCTATCTGTAATCTCCTTACATATTTGCTCCTCAATTTCCCGCCGACTATTGGGGGCCTCTAGTATAACCCTATCAAAGTGATTTCCCCCTTCTTATTTCTCAGTTCTGCAAGTTCCAACCTTGGGTGACTGTCTGTGTGGATTTTGCATGTTCTCCCTGTGTCTGCGTGGGTTTCCTCCGGGTACTCGGGGCTGCAAGGAAAAGCCTGGGAACTACAGCCCAGTGAGCCTCACATCTGTGGTGGGTAAGTTGTTGGAAGGTATTTTGAGAGGCAAGATCTATAGGCATTTAGAGATGCAAGGGCTGATTAGGGACAGTCAGCATGGCTTTGAGAGTGGAAAATCATGTCTCACAAATTTGATTGAGTTTTTGAAAGGGTAACCAAGGAGGTGGATGAGGGCACTGCAGTTGATGTTGTCTACATGGACTTTAGCAAGGCCTTTGACAAGATACCACATGGTAGGTTGTTGCATAAGGTTAAATCTAACGGGACCCAGGGTGAGGTATGTAAATGGATACAAAATTTGCTACATGACAGAAGCCAGGGGGTGGTTGCAGAGGGTTGTTTTTCAAACTGGAGGCCTGTGACCAGCGGTGTGCTTCAGGGATCAGTGCTGGGTCCACTTTTATTTGTCATTTATATTAACGATTTGGATGAGAATATAGGAGGCATGGTTAGTAAGTTTGCAGATGACACCAAGGTTGGTGGCATAGTGGACAGTGAAGGAAGTTATCTCCAATTGCAACAGGATCTTGATCAATTGGGGCAGTGGGCTGACGAATGGCAGATGGAGTTTAATTTAGATAAATGCGAGATGATGCATTTTGGTAGATTGAACCAGGGCAGGACTTACTCAGTTAATGGTAGGGAGTTGGGGAGAGTTACAGAACAAAGAGATCCAGGGGTACATCTTCATAGCTCCTTGAAAGTGGAGTCACAGGTGGACAGAGTGGTGAAGAAGGCATTCAACATGCTTGGTTTCATTGGTCAGAACGTTGAATACAGGAGTTGGGACATCTTGTTGAAGTTGTACAAGACATTGGTAAGGCCACACTTGAAATACTGTGTACAGTTCTGGTCACCCTATTATTGAAAGGATATTATTAAACTAGAAAGAGTGCAGAAAAGATTTACTAGGATGCTACCGGGATTTGATGGTTTGAGTTATAAGGAGAGGCTGGATAGACTGGGACTTTTTTCTCTGGAGCGTAGAAGGCTGAGGGGTGATCTTATAGAGGTCTATAAAATAATGATGGGCACAGATCAGCTAGATAGTCAATATCTTTTCCCAAAGGTAGGGGAGTCTAAAACTCGAGGACATAGGTTTAAGGTGAGAGGGGAGAGATACAAAAGTGTCCAGAGGGGTAATTTTTTCACAGAGGGTGGTGAGTGTCTGGAACAAGCTGCCAGAGGTAGCAGTCGAGGCGGGTAAATTTTGTCTTTTAAAAAGCATTTAGACAGTTACATGGGTAAGATGGGTGTGGAGGGATATGGGCCAAACGCGAGCAATTGGGATTTGTTTAGGGGTTTCAAAAAAAAGGACGGCATGGACAAGTTGGGCCAAAGGGACTGTTTCCATGCTGTAAACCTCTATGACACTATTGCTATGACTCTACTCCAGTTTCCTCCAACAGTCCAAAGATGTGCAGGATAGGTGGATTGGCCATGGGAAATGCTTAGAGTTACGAGGATAGGATGGGGTGGTGTTGGCCTGGGTTAGATGCTCGTTTGGAGAGTCTGTGCAGACTTGATGGACCAAATGGCCTCCTTCTGCACTGTAGGGATTCAGTGATTCCCTTGAGCATTGAAACTGCTGGGATGCCAGTGGTTATTTTATAACATTCGCGCAGTACAGTTGCTCAAATCGCACACTACAGATAGAAAAGCGACTCTGTAATTCAGTCTGATTTGGGAATACAGAGGGCTAATTTTTCTACTTCACTCTTTCCAATATACACAGCTGGTGGGGAGGTTCTGGATGACAGTGTGACATGGAAAGAGCTCTGTAATATTCCGGTGAAACACTACAAAACTAAGCAAAGGTAAAGAGGACGATCAAGAGCTGAGAAGTACAGCCTGGTCTGAATTGGTGTTTAGACACTAATGTCTCAGACACCTGCAGAATATAAATGGCGGTACCAATGGATAGTGAGTGACCTGAAACTACTTATGCTGATAGATTACTAATTTAAGATTGGCCACCACATCCTGGGAGCCAAATCTCTCAGAAATGAAAAGCAGAGGTCATGAAAACAAAGAACAAAGAACAGTACAGCACAGGAACCGGCCCTTTTGCCCACCAAACCTGCGCCGACACATGACTAAACTAAAGACCTTTTGCCTCAACCTAGCCCATGTCCCTCTATTCCCTGCTTATTCATGTATTTGTCAAGGTGCCTCTTAAACACTGCTATTGTATCTGCTTCTATCACCCACTTTGGCAGTGCACATTCCAGGTATACAAGTCATCTAACTTTCATCTAACTAGCACAGTGGTTAGCACTGCTGCTTCACAGTGCCAGGGACCTGGGTTCGATTCCCGGCTTGGGTCACTGTGTGGAGCCTGCACGTTCTCCCCGTGTCTGCGTGGGTTTCCTCCGCGTGCTCAGGTTTCCTCCCACTTTCTGAAAGACGTGCTGGTTAGGTGCTTTGACCCGAACAGGCGCCGGACTGTGGCGACTAGGGGAATTTCATAGTAACTTGATTGCAGTGTAAGCCTTACTTGTGACGAATGAATAAACTTTAAAATTTTTGTGCATAAATGGAAAGGTGCTGAAGGGCAGCGTTTTGAATCTAGCTGAGGAGTTAATGAAGCTGATGGCAAGCGATGGTGAAAGGCTTCGGGCAGACGATGGGAAGTATTGTGAACAAAGCTCAGTCCATCACACAAACCAGCCTCCCGTCCATTGACTCCGTCTACACTTCCCGCTGCCTTGGAAAAGCAGTCGGCATAATTAAGGACCCCACTCACCCCGGGCATACTTTCTTCCACCTACTTCCGTCGGGAAAAAGATACAAAAGTCTGAGGTCACATCCCAACCGACTCAAGAACAATTTCTTCCCTGCTGCTGTCAGACTTTTTAATGGATCTACCATATGTTAAGTTGATCTTTCTCTACACCCTAGCTATGAGTGTGACACTACATTCTGCACCCTCTCCTTTCCTTCTCCCCTATGTACTCTATGTACTGTATGTTTTGTCTGTACAGCGCGCAAGAAACAAAACTCTTCATTGTATCCCAATACATGTGATAATAATAAATCAAATCAAATCAAATCATAAAGTACTGTGCGCAGCTCTTCCTTTATAGGAAGGTGATGCGCTACTCAAACACGAGGCCTGAAGCTCGGTAAATGAAAGGCTTTTATTTACTGTAATGAAGCAGCCAGTAATTATATACACTATCCCAGACTGAAGGGGTCCCGGCCAGAGCAGGGACTCTTATACCTCTCCCAGGAGGCGGAGCCCGACTGGGATGTGCCACAACACTACAGCACAAAGGTGTAACAGCCCCACCCTAACCCCAACAGCAACAATAGCACAACCCAACAGTAACATATGTACATCCTTGTAGTACTGGCCAGACCCTGGCTCAGTACTATCCAGTGGGAACCAACGATGGTTCACCACAGAAGGATGTGATTGCACTGGAGAGTGGTGCAGAGGAGATTCACCAGGATGTTGCCTGAGATGGAACATTTAAAATATGAAGAGAGGTTTGTTAGGCTGGGGTTGTTTTCCTTGGAGCAGGGAAGACTAAGAAGTGACCTGATCAAGGTATTCAAGATTATGAGAGACATGGACAGAATAGATAAGGGTCAGCTGTTGCCATTAGTTAAAGGGTCAGTCACAAGGGGACATAGGTTCAAGGGGAGGGGCAGGAGGTTTAGGCGGGATGTTAGGAAAAACCTTTTTACCCAGAGGGTGGTGACGGTCTGGAATGCGCTGTCTGCGAGGATGGTGGAGGCGGGTTGCCTCACATCCTTTAAAAAGTATCTGGATGAACACTTGGCACATCATAACATTCAGGGCTATGGGCCAAGTGCTGGCAGATGGAATTAGAACAAAGAACAAAGAAAATTACAGCACGGCAACAGGCCCTTTGGCCCTCCAAGCCTGCACCGACCATGCTGCCCGACACAAATAAAACCCCCTACCCTTTCGGGGACCATATCCCTCTATTCCCATCCTATTCATGTATTTGTCAAGACGCCCCTTAAATGTCACTATCGTATCTGCTTCCACTACCTCCCCCGGCAGCGAGTTCCAGACACCCACCACCCTCTGGGTAAAAAGCTTGCCTTGTTCATCTCCTTTAAACCTTGCCCCTTGCATCTTAAACCTGTGCCCCCGAGTAATTGACTCTTCCACCCTGGGAAAAAGCTCCTGACAATCCACTCTGTCCATGCCTCCTCATTAGGTGGGAGTTCAGGTATACCTCGCGTGGTGGTGCAGAATCGATGGGCCGAAGGGCCTCTTCTGCACTCTATGATTCTATGATGATTCATACAGAGTGAGCATGGGTCATCGTGAAGTAGGCTTGATGCCTTTGGACTGACTTGCAAAACAATTGTCTCGCGAGGACGTTAGGGCTGGTCTTCAGGCAGAGCCAATCAGTTGAGCCTTTCTTATCTGAACCTCTCGGGGAGGCTTTTGTTCAGTTGACCTGAACAGGCCAAGGCTGAGAGATTTTCAGTCACAGGTTAGTCAACAGTCACCCCTTGGTGAGCGGTGATCGATTCTCCTGGAACTTGTAAACTCATACAAGCACGGCATATTCTTTGATTAAGCTAAGCTAAAGCATTACAGCATGCGGCCAAGTCGCTAATGTGACTGATGTAATGACTTGCTGTGTTTAGCAGGCATTGTGAGTAAATGCAGTATGGTGTTTAATTAGAGACTGTTAATGCAAATTTATTCTAATTTCCACTGGAGTCTCCAGCCAATCAAGCCCGTGTTAGCTGTGTACTGGAGCAAAGTGCAAATTCTATTTTAAGATGATAATATTCTAAATCCTCAAAAATAAAAGCATTGCCTCGATCATCGGCTAATGTGGGGGGTGGAGAGGGGGGGGGTAGTTCTGTATTCACCTTATCAACCTCAGCAATGCTATAACAACAACAATTTATATTTACAAAGCTAGGGGCGGCACGGTGGCACAGTGGTTAGCACTGCTGCCTCACAGCGCCAGGGACCCGGGTTCAGTTCCGGCCTCGGGTCATTGTCTGTGTGGAGTTTGTACATTCTCACCATGTCTGCGTGGGGTTTCCTCCGGGTGTCCTGGTTTCCTCCCACACTCCAAAGATGCTTGGGTTAGGTTGATTGGCCACGCTAAATTGACCCTAGTGTCAGGGGGATTAGCAGGGTAAATATGTGGAGTTATGGGAATAGGGCCTGGGTGGGATTGTGGTCGGTGCAGACTCGATGGGCTGAATGGCCTCCTTTTGCACTGTAGGGATTCTATGGTACCCGCTGATAATCTATTACCAGCTCGCTTACCAAGAATCTTACCAACCGCTGCTTGAAAAATACTCGAATCCTCTGCTTCCACCACATTTTCAGGAAGAGATTTCCAGAGACTAACAAACCTCCCAACTTCTTTCTACATAAGCATATAGACCATCACTGGCACGGTAGCACAATGGTTAGCACTGCTGCCTCACAGCAGGAATTGAGCCAGGGACCTGGGTTCGTTTCCCAGCTTGGGTCACTGTCTGTGCAGAGTCTACATGTTCTCCCCGTGTCTGCATGGGTTTCCTCCGGGTGCTCCGGTTTCCTCCCACAGTCCAAAAGACGTGCTGGTTAGGAGCATTGGCCGTGCATAATGTGAGTAGGCTTACATTAACACTGCAACAAAGTTACTGTTAAAATCCCCTGGTCACCACACTCCAGTGCCTGTTCAGGTACAACTGAGGGAGAATTTAGCATGGCCAATGCACCTAACCAGCACGTCTTTCGGACTGTGGGAGGAAATCCACGCAGACATGGGGAGAACATGCAAACTCTACACAGACAGTGACCCAACTGGGAATCGAACCTGAATCTCTGGCGCTGCAAGTCAACAGTGCTAACCACCATGCCACCTGACTCCCACTACCACTATCATCTAGAAGGACAAGGGCAGCAGAATCCTGGGAACACCACTACCTGCAAGTTCCCCTCCAAGTCACTCACCATCCTGACTTGGAAATATATCGCCATTCCTTCGCAGTTGCTGGGTCAAAATCCTGGAATTCCCTCCCTAACTCCATTGTTGATGTACCTACATCTCAGGAACTGTAGCGGTTCAAGGAGGCAGCTCGCCACCACCTTCCTAACGGCAATGAAAGAACATGCAGACACAGACAGTCACCCAAGGAGGGAATCGAACTCGGGTCTCTCGCGCTGTGAGGCAGCAGTGCCACCATGCTGCCCGTCGATCAGGTGTGGAGTATAAATTGTGAGGGTTACCAGTTATCCAACTGCAGGCTTCAGCTGATATAGATTCACGAAACGGAATTCAGGATCAGGGGCCCTTTACTCCTTCATTAACTCGAGGGTAATACGATTCGTTCCGCTATCGCGATCAGCCGATTATGAGCAACTAATTCAATTAGCCTAATTCAACGTACATCAAAGCTTTAATCCAAGGCCCATGCTGCATAGCAGGCGAAATTATCCACGGAATCTTCACTCTATTTTTTACCTGACTAAAGATAGTTTGGTAATTAAACCAGATTTACATATGGAAATCACACTGACTGAAAAATTAGCCATTTTCCATAACAGAAGAAAATATGTCCTTTCTAATGGAACATGGAAAGAATAATTGTAACGTTGAGGTAATGTTCATAAATTGTGCTAATTGCAGCTAATTTGCATATACATTACCTCTAATTAGCATAGTTCATTGCTACATTACTCCTGCGAACTTGACAATTCCTGTAGACCCAGATTTCGTGGAAAGACCTGGTATTTCATTACATTTTGACATTACTGAGTGATAGCCATTCTGCTCGTAACTTTCAAGCATAATCAAAATGCTCTGAAATGAACTTGTGCTGGGGTTTGCAGTTAAGTTAATTGAAGGATAAAATTGTAACTAGCTGGAGCTGAATTTTCTACTACTGTGCACACTCATATATTATCGCTTAAATAGACAGTGACATGATCACTTCAGCAACAAAATAAATAGTTATCAACCCGTAATAGGCTCGTGAAATTGTACCCATCAGTGAAAATGGATATAAATTATTTTAAAATTCCCTTAAAGACGTCTGCGGCTGTGTTTAGTGTTCAGACTTGACCTTGAATTTTTAGGCTAATTCTGATGAAACATAAGAACATCAGAACTAGGAGCAGGAGTAGGCCATCTGGCCCCTCGAGCCTGCTCCGCCATTCAATAAGATCATGGCTGATCTTTTTGTGGACTCAGCTCCACTTACCCGCCCGCTCACCATAACCCTTAATTCCTTTACTGTTCAAAAATTTATCTATCCTTGCCTTAAAAACATTCAATGAGGTAGCCTCAACTGCTTCACTGGGCAGGGAATTCCACAGATTCACAATCCTTTGTGTGAAGAAGTTCCTCCTCAACTCAGTCCTAAATCTGCTTCCCCTTATTTTGAGGCCATGCCCCCTACTTCTAGTTTCACCCACCAGTGGAAACAACTTCCCTGCTTCTATCTTATCTATTCCCTTCATAATCTTATATGTTTCTATAAGATCTCCCCTCATTCTTCTGAATTCCAATGAGTATAGCCCCAGTCTACTCAGTTTCTCATCATAAGCCAACCCTCTCAACTCCGGAATCAACCTAGTGAATCTGCTCTGCATCCCCTCCAGTGCCAGTATATCCTTTCTCAACTCATCCCTATCTGGAAAATTAAAATTTCCTTATTGGGTAAACTTTGGTGGACTCCAATTGGAACTCCAATCAGTGTTCCAAATCCGATGGAACGCAAGAGTTCCATCTCTGACATTAGAGTTAAGTTAAAGTTAAAGTTTATTTATTAGTCACAAGTGAGGCTCACATTAACACTGCAATGAAGTTACTGTGCAATTCCCCTAGTCGTCACACTCCGGTGCCTGTTCGGGTCAATGCACCTAACCAGCACGCCTTTCAGAATGTGGGAGGAAACCATCGCAGACACGGGGAGAACATGCAACCTTCACACAAACAGTGACCCAAGCCGGGATTCGAACCCAGGTGCTGTGAGGCAGTAGTGCTAACCATTGTGCCACCGTGCCACCCCACACCACAAGCATCATTCCTAAGCCCCGTGCATCTTTTAAAAAAATTTGCGTTGACTTATTATTGTTGCACAGTGAAAAGTATTGTTTACTGCGCGTTATACAGACAAAATGTACAATTCATAGAGTACATAGGGGAGAAGGGAAGGAGAGAGTGCAGAATATCTTGCTACAGTCATAGCTGGGGTGTAGAGAAAGCTTAATATATGGTAGGTCCATTCTAAATATAACGGGGAACAGGTCTGGGTGGGATTGTCCCTTAGTGTCGGGGAGGTTACGAGGATGGGGCCTGGGTGGGATTGTTGTCAGTACAGGCTCAGTGAACCGAATGGCCTCCTTCTGCACTCTTGGGATTCTATGATTCTATGAAGTCTGATGGCAGCAGGGGAGAAGCTGTTCTTGGGTTGGTTAGTACGTGACCTCACCTGGAATACTTTGATTTGATTTGATTTATTATTGTCAAATGTATTGAGATACAGTGAAAAGTATTGTTTCTTGCGCGCTATACAGACAAAGCATACCATTCATCGAGTGCACCGGGGAGAAGGAAAGGGGAGGGTGCAGAATGTAGTGTTACAGTCATAGCTAGGGTATAGAGAAAGATCAACTTAATATAAGATAGGTCCATTCAAAAGTCTGATGGCTGCAGGGAAGAAGCTGTTCTTGAGTTGGTTGGTATGTGATCTCAGACTTTTGTATCTTTTTCCCAACAGGAGAAGATGGAAGAGAGAATGTCCGGGGTGCATGGGATCCCTAATTATGTTGGTTGCTTTGCCGAGGCAGCGGGAAGTGTAGACAGAGTTAATGGATGGAGACAGGTTTGCGTGATAGAAACATAGAACATAGAAAAAATACAGCACAAACAGGCCCTTCGGCCCACAAGTTGCGCCGGTCATGTCCCTACCTACCTAGGCTTATATATAGGCTTACCTATATCCCTCAATCCTATTAAGTCCCATGTACTCATTCAGAAGTCTCTTAAAAGACCCTATCGAGTTTGCCTCCACCACCACTGACGGCAGCCGATTCCACTCACCCACCACCCTCTGTGTGAAAAACTTACCCCTGACATCTCTTTACCTACTCCCCAGCACCTTAAACCTGTGTCCTCTCGTAGCAGCCATTTCAGCCAGTAAGCCACAGTGATGGACTGGCTCACATGTGTTTTTTGCGGTCTTGGTCAGAGCAGGAACGATACCAAGCTGTGATACATCCGGAAAGAATGCTTTCTATGGTGCATCTGTAAAAGTTGGTGAGAGTCGTAGTGGACATGCCAAATTTCCTTCGCCTCCTGAGAAAGTAGAGGCGTTGGTGGGCTTTCTTAACTGTAGCATCGGCGTGGAGGGATCAGAACAGACTTTAACCTGGTGTTGTGAGACTACTTACTGTACCTACCCCAGTCCAACACCAGCAACTCCACATCATAAAAGGATTGTGTGAGTTTGATTCATTTTCTGGTTCTTCTGCTGAGATCTTTTCACAGTAAGAAGTTTTACAACACCAGGTTAAAGTCCAACAGGTTTATTTGGTAGCAAAAGCCACACAAGCTTTCGGAGCTCCAAGCCCCTTCTTCAGGTGAGTGGGAATTCTGTTCACAAACAGAGCATATAAAGACACAAACTCAATTTACATGAGGAATGCGAATACTTACAACTAATCAAGTCTTTAAGAAACAAAACAACGTGAGTGGAGAGAGCATCAAGACAGGCTAAAAAGATGTGTATTGTCTCCTGACAAGACAGCCAGTGAAACTCTGTGGGGGTTACAAATAGTGTGACATGAACCCAATATCCCGGTTGAGGCCGTCCTCGTGTGTGCGGAACTTGGCTATCAGTTTCTGCTCAGCGACTCTGCGTCGTCGTGTGTCGCGAAGGCCGCCTTGGAGAACGCTTACCCGAATATCAGAGGCCGAATGCCCGTGACCGCTGAAGTGTTCCCCAACAGGAAGAGAACAGTCTTGCCTGGTGATTGTCGAGCGGTGTTCATTCATCCGTTGTCGCAGCGTCTGCATAGTTTCTCCAATGTACCATGCCTCGGGACATCCTTTCTTGCAGCGTATCAGGTAGACAACGTTGGCCGAGTTGCAAGAGTATGTACCGTGTACCTGGTGGATGGTGTTCTCACGTGAGATGATGGCATCTGTGTCGATGATCCGGCAGGTCGAGATCTTTTCAGCCATTTTGTCTGGTGTAATATTGTTCATTTCTCCTAGTTTAATAAATGTTTTATTCTTTATGTTAAACGTTCATTGGTAAATTCCTGTGAATTTGTTCAGTAACATTTATGCATAATTTCTAAAAAAAAACAAAGTTGGGATCTATCAAGCCAACTCTCGCTCCGTGTTCTGACTTACCCAGTATTAACATCAGATGGGGGTTTTTTTTATTCAACTTGTGCTGGCCAGCATTTATTGTCCATCGGTTACCCAAGGGCAGTTGAGAGTAACCACATTGCTGTGGCTCCGGAGTCACAAGTAGGCCAGACCAGGTAAGAATGGCAGATTTCCTTCCCTGAAGGACATTAGTGAACCAGATGGGTTTTTCTGACAATCGAGAATGGTTTCATGGTCATCAGTAGGTTCTGAATTCCAGATTTATTTTATGGAATTCGAATTCCACCATCTGCTGTGGTGGGATTCGAGCCCGGGTCCCCCAGAACATTAGCTGTGTGTGTGAGTGTGTAAGCATGTATGTGTGTGTGTGAGTGTGTGCGTGTGTGAGTGTGTGAGCGTGTGTGTGTGTGAGCGTGTGTGCATGAGAGTTTGGGCAAGTATCACAAGTAAGCTTACATTAACACTGCAATGAGGTTACTGTGAAAACCCTCTCGTCGCCAAACTCTGGTGCCTTTTGGGGAAAATGAGGGAGAATTTAGCACGGTCAATGCACCTAACCAGCACGCCTTTTGGACTGAGGGAGGAAACCGGAGCATCCGGAGGAAACCCACACAGACACGGGGAAAATGTGCAGAGTCTGCACGGACAGTGACCCAAGCCGGGAATCGAACCTGGGTCCCTAGCACTGTGAGGCAGCAGAGCTAATTACTGTGCCACCGTGCAGTCCCTTGTGAGTGAGTGAGTGAGTGTGAGCGATTGTGTGTTTATATATATATATATGTGTGTGTGTAGGTGTATGTATGAGTTTGTATTTGTGTGTCTGTGTGGGGGTGTTTTTCTGTCTACACAAGTGCATGTCTGTATGTGTGTGTAGTTGTATGTGGCTGTGTCAATGAGTGTGCGTGTATGAGTATGAATGTGTGCGTGAGCATGTGTGTGAGTATAATTGTGCATACGTATGACTGCAGTGTCCGTGAGTGAGTGTGTGTATGACTGTGAGTGTATGCATACAAGTGTGAGTCAGTGTGTGTTAGTGTGTTGGAATGTCTGTTGGAGTGTGAGTGTATAAATATACATGTCTGTGGATTGAGTGCGTATGTGAGTGAGAGTGTGCTTGTCCATACACGTGAATGTGTGTGATTGGATGTGGGTATTTATTGCCCATCCCCAATTGCCCTTGAACTGAGTACCTTGGTAGATCATTGCAAGGCAGTCAACCACATTGCTGTGGCTCTGGAGTCACGTGGCGGCCAGACCAGGTACGGACACTGGATTTTCTTCCCTAAATGGCATTAGTGAACGAGATGAGTTTATACAACAATGGTTTCATGGTCGTCATGAGACTTTTTTTTATTGAATTCAAGTTTCACCATTGAACCCAGGTTTTGCTCTGGATTACTAGTCCAGTGAGAATATCACTATGGGTGGCATTGTATACCAATATGAGTAGCATGGTGGCACAGTTGTTAGCACTGCTGCATCACAGCGCCAGGGACCCGGGTTCAATTCCAGCCTTGGGTGGAGTTTGTAAGTTCTCCACGTGTCTGCATGGGTTACCTCCGGGTGCTCAGGTTTCCTCCCACAATCCAGCAATGTTCAGGTTAGGTGGATTGGCTATGCTAAATTGCCCCTTAGTGTCAGGGGGATTAGCAGGGGTAAATACGTGGGGTTATGAGGATAGGGCCTGGGTGGGATTGTTGTTGGTGCAGGCCTTCTGCACTGTAAGGATCCTATGACTCAATTCTATTCTATGATTCTATGACTCTTAACTGCCCTCCAGGGGCAGCTAGGGATGGGCAATCAATGCTAGTCAGCCAGCGACACCCATGTCCCACGAATGATTAAAATTTTTTTAAAGTAGCTAATTAAGAGGATGGGTTCCTGAGGCGGCAGCCAATAGGAGTGCCCAATTGTGCTGCATAGGCAGCAGCCACACTGGGCGAGGATGTAGCTGCTCAGGCAGGTAAGTGACCACCGGACTGCCTCAGAATGGAGGCCTGCTTAAATTATAAAAATAAGGGAGGCCCACAGCTTTTACAGCAATTCCTCAATGGGGAAGTCTATGGCTTAGGCTGTGGCCTGACCACTCACTAACTTGATTGAGTTTTTTGAGGAAGTGACGAAGATGATTGATGAGGGTAGGGGAGTGGACGTTGTCTACATGGACTTCAGTAAGGCCTTTGACAAGGTCCCTCATGGCAGATTGGTGCAGAAGGTATGGGATCAGAGGTAAGCTGGCAAGGTGGATACAGAACTGGCTCGATCATAGAAGTGGAGATGCCGGCGTTGGACTGGGGTAAACACAGTAAGAGTTTTAACAACACTAGGTTAAAGGTCCTTTAACCTGGTGTTGTTAAAACTCTTACTGTGTTTACCCCAGTCCAACGCCGGCATCTCCACATCATGACTACCATCGACACCGCAAACTGCCGGCTCCAAGTGGAGAGGATCTCCAAGAAGATCGCGCATATCGACACAGACATCAAGTTTCTACAAACATGCAAGAAAGCAGACAAGATACCGAAAGGACTACAGATCACGAACCCACTCAGGTCAACCTACAATACCGACTACGCTGAGAGACTTTGCCGTCGCACCTCTCTCACACTCCTCAACCACCTCATACACCAGCTCTACAGCAAACGCCACAGCCTGGAAACCAAGATCGAGTCCATATTCTCAACTTGTGCTCAGGACGGAGACCAGCTGCGAAACTCTGCCAAGCAGACGAGACATCACCATCTACATGCACACGAAGAACAGGAAACTTGAGAAACTCGGCATCACCACCAGCAGCAACCAATCCACCCCCGGTACCACAGTAGAAAACAGTACCTCTGCAGGGAAGTCCATTGTCAACTTGTCGGACTACACGCTTCAACCAGATGAAATCAAAGTTCTCAGCCGAGGGCTCAATTTTTGCCCCACCACCAAAACTTTAACCTGGTGTTGTTAAAACTCTTACTCGATCATAGAAGACAGAGGGTAGCAGTGGAAAGGTGCGTTTCTGAATGGAGGGCTGTGACAAGTGGCGTTCCTCAGAGATCAGTGCTGGGACCTTTGCTGTTTGTAATATATATAAATGATTTGGAGGAAAATGTAACTGGTTTGGTTAGTAAGTTTGCGGACGACACAAAGGTTGGTGGATTTGCAGATAGCAATGAGGACCATCAGAGGATGCAGCAGGATATAGATCGATTGGAGGCTTGGGCGGAGAGATGGCAAATGGAGTTTAATCCGGATAAATGTGAGGTAATGCATTTTGGAAGGTCTAATACAGATAGGAAATATACAGTAAATGGCAGAACACTTAAGAGTATTGATAGGCAGAGGGATCCGGGTGTACAGGTACACAGGTCACTGAAAGTGGCAATGCAGGTGGAAAAGGTAGTCAAGAAGGCATACGGCATGCTTGCCTTCATCGGCCGGGGTATTGAGTTTAAAAATTGGCAAGTCATGTTGCAGCTTTATCGAACCTTAGTTAGGCCGCACTTGAAATATAGTGTTCAATTCTGGTCGCCACACTAACAGAAGGATGTGGAGGCTTTGGAGAGGGTACAGAAAAGATTTACCAGGATGTTGCCTGGCATGGAGGGCATTAGCTATGAGGAGAGGTTGGAGAAACTTGATTTGTTCTCACTCGAATGACGGAGGTTGAGGGGCGACCTGATAGAAGTCTACAAGATTATGAGGGGCACGGACAGAGTGGATAGTCAGAAGCTTTTTCCCAGGGTGGAAGAATCAGTTACTGGGGGACACAGGTTTAAGGTGCAAGGGGCAAGGTTTAAAGGAGATGTACGAGGCAAGTTTTTTACACAGAGGGTGGTGGGTGCCTGGAACTCACTGCCAGGGGAGCTAGTGGAAGCAGATACGATAGTGACTTTTAAGGGGGCATCTTGACGAATACATGAATAGGATGGGAATAGAGGGATATGGTCCCCGGAAGGGTAGGGGGTTTTAGTTAAGTCGGGCAGCATGGTCGGTGCAGGCTTGGAGGGCCGAAGGGCCTGTTCCTGTGCTGTAAATTTCTTTGTTCTTTGTTCTTTGTCCTGCTTTTGTCAGCAGAAAAGCTGTCTCCAATGCTGTGATCCTCTGGACTCAGTGTGGGGAACACTGGTCCGATGCATAGAGAATGCCATTGACAAGTGGAACGCTCCCCTCAGCTGGAACCTAACTATCTCACACCTGGCGCACAGGTGCAGCAGGTACTTGGGAAGGCTGATGGAACATTGGCCCTTATTTCAAGGGGGTTGGAGTATAAGAATAGGGAGGTTTTGCTGCAACTGTACAAGGTACTGGTGAGGTACCTTGTGAGACCTGGTGAGACCACATCTGAAACACTGAGAACAGTTTTGGTCCCCTGACTTAAGGAAAGATATCATTTCATTGGAGGCAGTTCAGCGAAGGTTCACGAGGATGAACCCCGGTATGGAGGGATTGTCTTATGAGGACAGGTTAAACAGGTTGGGACTCTACTCATTGAAACATCAAGGATTCTTAAGGGGCTGACAGGGTAAATGCTGAGAGGATGTTTCCCCTCATGGGAGAATCCAGGACCAGACAGCATAGTCTCTGAATAAAGGGGCACCAATTTAAGACAGAGATGAGGAAGAATCTCTTCTCTCAGAGGGTTGAGAGTCTTTGGAACTCCTTGCTGTAGAGGGCTGTGGGGGCAGAGACCTCGTGTATATTTAAGGCTGAGATAGATAGATTTTTGATCAGTAAGGGAATCAAGGATCGCGGGGAAAGGGCAGGAAAATGGACATGAGGAATGTCGGATCAGCCATGATCCTAGTGAATGGTGGAGCAGGCTCGAGGGGCAGAACGGCCCACTCCTGTTCCTATTTCTTGTAGTCTTATAGTTTTACCTCACATTGGCCAAAGGACAAGGCGAAGGCATTATCAGTGACATGTCTCCCAACTTGTTTAGCTAAGTTTAGTTAACTCCAACACAGGGCGATCTTCTATCTAATCTTACTGTCACAACATGCATCAAAATCTCTGCCCAGGGTCTCTCTAGAAGCTGTCCAGGTGGATGTTAGCTGTGATTAGCACCTGCCATCACTTATATTGTCCAAGCTTACCACTGGCAGCCGTGACTGGGAAAAATTGCGAAAGTAATTTCTCACTATCATCGGGGTGAAACACAAAGGCACCGCTTCGAACCTATTCATTCTGCCATCTATCCTGGGCAGTTCAGTAGATTCTTCAATAGGTATATGCATAGTTAATCCTCCCCCTCCCATATTTGTGACTCTTTGTCTAGACTATTGGATTTTTGATAGAGAACAAGAGAGAGAGGCGTGATTGGAGAGAGTGCAAGGGAACAGCACAAAATCAAAACTGGCATTGAATTTGCAGACTGCCAGTTAAGAAAGCCCACCAATGCCTCTACTTTCTCAGAAGACTAAGGAAATTTGGCATGTCAGCTATGACTCTCATCAACTTTTACAGATGCACCATAGAAAGCATTCTTTCTGGTTGTATCACAGCTTGGTATGGCTTCTGCTCTGCCCAAGACCACAAGGATCTACAAAAGGTCGTGAATGGAGCCCAATCCATCACGCAAACCAGCCTCCTATCCATTGACTCTGTCTACACTTCCCACTGCCTCAGCAAAGCAGCCAGCATAATTAAGGACCCTATGCACCCCGGACATTCTCTCTTCCACCTTCTTCCGTTGGGAAAAAGATAAAAAAGTCTGAGGTCACGTACCAACCAACTCAAGAACAGCTTCTTCCCTGCTGCTGTCAGACTTTTGAATGGACCTACCTTGCATTAAGTTGATCTTTCTCTACACCCTAGCTATGACTGTAACACTACATTCTGCACTCTCTCCTTTCCTTCTCTATGAATGGTATGTTTTGCCTGTATAGCGCACAAGAAACAATACTTTTCACTGCGTGTTAATACATGCGACGATAATAAATCAAATCAAAAATCCTCAGCCCAGTAATATTGTTTGTTTTGAAGTTTAAAGTTTATTTATTCGTGTCACAAGTAGGCTTACATTAACACTGCAATGAAGTTACTGTGAAAATCCCCTAGTCACCAGACTCTGGCACCTGTTCGGGTACACTGAGGGAAAATTTAGCATGGCCAATGCACCTAACCAGCACATCTTCTGGACCGTGGGAGGAAACCAAAGCACCTGGAGGAAACCCATGCAAATGTGGGGAGAATGTGCAGAGCCTGCACAGAAAGTTTCCCAAGGCCTGGGTCCCTGGCACTGTGAGACAGCAGTGCGAACCTCCGTGCCACCTTGCTGCCAATGCCAGTAATGATGTGGAGATGCCGGCGTTGGACTGGGGTAAGCACAGTAAAAAGTCTCACAACACCAGGTTAAAGTCCAACAGGTTTATTTGGTAGCAAATACCATAAGCTTGCGGAGCACAGCTCCTTCGTCAGATGGAGTGGATATCTGGATATCCACTCCATCTGACGAAGGAGCTGTGCTCCGAAAGCTTATGGTATTTGCTACCAAATAAACCTGTTGGACTTTAACCTGGTGTTGTGAGACTTCTTACTATGCCAGTAATGAACAGAGATACCTTCAACTTCCCAATTACTAAGCGCTGGAATGTGCAATCTCCACACAGACAGTGACCCGAGCCGGGAATCGAATCCTGGTCCCTGATGCTGTGAGGCAGCAGTGCTAACCTCCGTGCCACCGTGCCTTGCAGAGAATTACAGACAGGTGTTATTCTTTCACTAAGAGCGATGTGAAAAACAGTTTGCATCTTCAGAAAGTGCCTTGGCTACCAAAAGAGATTGAAATGTCAGATTTTCAAGTGATTGCAAACGAGGTTCAATTTGAATATATAGGAATGAACAAACGCCAGAAAACTGGTAACAAATTTGCATCAGAAAGAGGGGAATGGGGACCTCAAATGGGCGGCGTCAGCAATACATTAATGAAGCTGTTTAATCTCCTGCCTGCTCCAACTTGGTTGCAAACTTGCATCCTTGCAAAAAAAGGATTGATTTTTAAAAATACCGAATCAATAACCCGCTGTATCAACCTCTCAAAAACAGGAGAACCTCAGGCTCTTCACACCACTTGAAAAACATCAATTAGACTAAACCACTGATACACCCCATGGTATTGAGGTTAGCCTCCTGTACAAGCACAGCAGCAGGGAAAAATAAAATGTTTAAAAGGCAGGATAAGAACCTCCAGCCGGGCATGAAAGCAATAACATTAACAAGCCAGCGATTCCTTCTGCCAACGATAAAGAGCAGATGAAGGAAGGAAACATTCAAAATCTGCGGATCGTGATAACCTGGATTGTTACGACAGCCGGAATGTTACTGTCCCGCCTGCCCCACAATCGGGCCGGGCAAGGCTTGCAGAGCGGCATTCTCCGACTGCCTTGGGCGGGCGAGGAGGTAAAGTTCCGGTAACAGTTAGAATTCGAGTATTCTCACCATTCACTACAGCAGTGCACAGTTGTTAGCACTCCTGCCTCAGAGCGCCAGGGACCAAGGTTCGATTCCCGGCTTGGGTCACTGCAGAGTCTGCACGTTCTCCCCGTATCTGCGTGGGTTTCCTCCGGGTGCTCCGGTTTCCTCCCACAATCTGAAAGATGTGCGGGTTAGGTTGATTGGCCATGCTAAAATTGCCCCTTAGTGTCCTGAGATATGTAGGTTAGAGGGATTAGCGGGTAAAATATGTAGGGATATGGGGGTAGGGCCTGGGTGGGATTGTGGTTGGTGCAGACTTGGTGGGCCGAATGGCCTGTTTCTGCACTGTAGAGTTTCTATGATTTCTAAGTGTATTGACCCGAACAGGCGAGTGTGGTGACGACGAGAATTTCACAGTAACTTCATTGCAGTGTTAATGTAAGCCTTACTTGTGACTAATAAATAGACTTTAAACTTTTACTCAAAGGAAAAGGGTAGAATTTCACTGGCACGGCCGCCCGAGTTTCGCACAATCCCATCCGAAGTCAACGGAGAATGCTGTTCTCTGAGACTCGCCCGCTCCCGGAATTGGGGCGGACCTGCCGGTAAAACTCCGGCCAAAGAGTCTACAGAGGTATATGGACAGGTTAAGTGAGAGGGCAAAATCTTGGCAGGTGGAATATAATGACGGAAAATGTGAATTTATGCACTTTGGTAGGAAGAATACGGGAGTTGAATATTATTTAAATGGAGAGAGACTGCAGAAAGCTGCAGCACGGGGGGATTTGGGGGCCCTCTGGAATAAATCACAAAAATCTAGCATGCAAGTTCAGCAGGTAATTGCAAAGGCAAATGGAATGTTTACTTCAATGGGAATGGAGTATGAAAATGGGGAAATCTTGCTAAAACTGTACAAGACACTAGTCAGACCACACCTGGAATATTGGGAACAGTGAGGGAGAGTGAGATAAACAATGATGAATGGGGCGGCACGGTGGCACAGTGGTTAGCACTGCTGCCTCCCAGCGCCAGGGATCCAGGTTCAATTCCAGCCTTGGGTCACTGTCTGCGTGGAGTTTGCACATTCTCCCTGTGTCGGCATAGGTTTCCTCCAGGTGCTCCAGTTTCTTCCCGCAGTCCAAAGATGTGTAGCTTCGATTGATTGGCCATACTAAATTGCTCCAAGTTTTGGGAGGATTAGCAGGGTAAATATATGGGGTTACGGGGATAGGGTGGGATTGTTGTCAGTGCAGGCTCGATGGGCCTCCTTCTGTACTGTAGGGATTCTATGAAAGGTTTTGGTCCCCTTATCTATGGACGGATATACTGACATTGGAGGCAGTTCAGAGAAGGTTCATTAGGTTGATCCAGGGTGTGGAGGGATTACTTAGGATAAGAGGTTAAGCCTGCACCCATCTGATTCTATGTCTTCTGGCCTTGCCTGACATTAAGGGGCAATTTAGCACGGCCAATGGACCTAACCCACACATCTTTAGACTGTGGGAGGAAACCGGAGCACCCGGAGGAAACCCACGCAGACACGGGGAGAACATACAAATTCTACACAGACAGTGACCCAAGGCCCTGGCACCTGAACCCAGGTCCCTGGCGCCTGAGGCAGCAGTGCTAACCACTGTGCCACCGTGCCGCCCTATTCATCACTATCTGTCTCGCTGAACAGCAGAACCAAATGTTTTGTCCTCTATCAATTAAGATTCTCTCATATTATCTGCCCAATTCCACAATTAAAGCCAGACTCCTTTCAAATCCCTGCCTTTTTCTGATCTTTTTAGAAGGGCAACAAATTAGTCGAATCACACAATTTCCACTGACCCAATTTAACATGGGGCCCTTTATGTTGTACAGATATGAACACAAATCCCTTCCTACAAACCTGACACTGAAATTTAGCAGATTGATTTCAGCGAGGCTTTTTTGTTCAAATGTTTTGCAACCTTCGCTCACTGACACAATTAATTTTCAATTAACATCAGGCAATACTCATTTACAGCAATAGATCTTTTTTTTAGGTGCCTTAAAGTAACAGGTCGCGATAACAGTTAACACTTTACCCACAGAGTACAGTATTATAGGTGTAGTGTTTTATCATTCATAAAGCAAGTTCCTGTAAGGAGCAATGTAGAAGCGCTGACAGAACAGTGTAAAATGGGTTACCTCCACTTTTAATAACTGCCCATTTTTTATTTGCCGACATTCTTTAAATATTAATGCACTGCAAAGGGAATTAAAGAATCTTTTTATAATGTGAATCCTTCAGAAAAATTTATACAGAGCCTAATTTGCCCAACCACCTACCATCACTCTATTATAAGCTTTAATTTTAGCTATTTTTGGGAGGTGACAAATTCCTCCTACTTCCATTATTACCTTGTCTGTGAAAATTTGCTCAAGGGAAATCGCTATTTTTCTCCAAATGTTCCTTAATCCTTCCATTATCTTCAGTTAACAGTAACCCCGGGAGGGTGACACGGTGGCACAGTGGTTAGCACAGCTGCCTCACAGCATCAGTGGACCTGGGTTCGATTCCCGGCTTGGGTCGCAGACTGTGCACGTTCTCCCCGTGTCTGCGTGGGTTTCCTCCGGGTGCTCTGGTTTCCTCCCACATTCTGAAAGACCTGCTGGTTAGGTGCATTGGCCATGCTAAATTGTCTCTCAGTGAACCCGAACAGGTGCTGAAGTGTGGCGACTAGGGGATTTTCACAGTAACTTCATTGCAGCGCAAATGTAAGCCTACTTGTGACTAATAAATAAACTTTACTTTCAATATTGATTTCTTTTTGATACATTGATCAAAAATCAGGCAAAGCAAAGTTTATTTATTAGTCACAAGTAAGGCTTACATTAACACTGCAATGAAGTTACTGTGAAATTCCACTGGTCACCATACTCCGGCGCCTGTTCGGATCAATGCATCTAACCAGCACATCTTTCAGACTGTGGGAGGAAACCGGAGCACCCAGAGGAAACCCATGCAGACACGGGGAGAACGTGCAAACTCCACACAAACAGTGTATTGCAATGGGAAAGTCTAGGGATGAATTTGGCCCGGATAATAAGCAGACGGGATTATTTAAGTTTATTTATTATTCTTTTTGGGCCCAATTTTACCAAAACTTCTGAGCGCGAAATCACGGTAAAGTTGGGCGTCGGGCCTATACCGCGTCTGCACCTGATTCCGAGCAGATCGCGGTTTTACCGACACCTGATTCGGGCGTGGGTCCGGCCCGCGCCCGAATTGGGCGGCCTGACTATTTAAATGGATTAGCATGCATTTAAATCGACTTAATGCACCGCGCGCCCAACTCCACCACCAAATCCCACTTTATCGTCTTCTGGCCCGTTCCAGATCCGCACTTTTAGCGACCTGCAGAATAAAAATCCGAAGCGAATTTCTATTCTGCAGGGGAACCTCCGAAGCCCTCTCTGCCCTTGTGAAGTCACCATCCTCCTCGACCATCCTTCACAGACCCCCCCCCCCCGCTAACCACCCTGGCAGACCGCTCCCCCCCGGGATCGGACCCCCCTGGGAGGCAGGCCCCTCTCGGCAGACCCCCCCCCCCCACCCCCCCACCCCCCGGGCTCGGACCCCCCTGGGAGGCAGGCCCCCCTCGGCAGAGCACACCCCCAACCTACCTCAATCGCTGGTCTCCCTCCACCATCCTTCTGACCTACAGTCCTTCGAGAGCCTGCAGCACCTTCCTGGCCTTCTGCTGGCGTCTGCCGGAGGAAGGGGGGCGGGCTCAGATGGATCTCTGGTTGGGGGGGGGAGGATGGGGGGGGGGGGGCGGTGGGGGGGGAGAATGGACTTGGGAGAATCTTGCAAACTGAAAATAATGTAGCATCTTCTTTGTGCTGCCTAATTATCTATGAGAAAGGTAATTAAACTACAGTGTCCTCGTGAGCAATTAGTGACCTGTATAATACATTTGTGATCTGTAACTGGATTGTCGATGTCCCTGTAGCCATGAGCCAGGTGCTCAAATGTTCAGAGTCCTGTGGTGAACTTGGAAGAATTGTCCCCGTGGTGGAACTTGGTTGGAAATAAGATTCAAGGAGATTACTAAATCTTGTTTTCATCTGAACATTGCACAGAATTAGAGGAATTCCCTTTGGGAGATAATGTCAAAATTATAATCGCAGGAACTAAAAACCTGACAGTCAAAAATTTGGGAAAATATTTCAAAATATGGATGGGGGTATATATATTTTGAAGTATTTTCCCAAATTTTTGACTGTCAGGTTTTTAGTTCCTGCGATGATAATTTTGACATTATCTTCCAAAGGGAATTCCTCTAATTCTGTGCAATGTTCAGATGAAAACAAGATGACAGAATGGATCCAAGGCTGCTCCAGAGGCAGATTAGCTGCACCCAACGTTGCCCAGGCAAATCACATTCATAAGTAGGGGCACATCTGCCATGGAATGTGAGGGAAGAGATGCCAATACAAACTTCTTTTCACTACGGTTGATTTCCCAGATTTAGTAATCTCCTTGAATCTTATTTCCAACCAAGTTCCACCACGGGGACAATTCTTCCAAGTTCACCACAGGACTCTGAACATTTGAGCACCTGGCTCATGGCTACAGGGACATCAACAATCCAGTTACAGATCACAAATATATTATACAGGTCACTAATTACTCACTAGGACACTGTAGTTTAGTTACCTTTCTCATAGATAATTAGGTAGCACAAAGAAGATGCTACATTATTTTCAGTTTGCAAGACTCTCCCAAGTCCATCCCCGCCCCCCTCTCTGCTCTCTCTGCTATCTTTTTCTTTCGCGCCCGGGCGTGCTGCTTCAGATTTTTTTTCGAACTGCGAATGCGCAGTTCAAAGCTCCAATCGTTCCAGCAGCGCTAAGCCCCGCCCACTGCGCAGATCGGACCGGAGCCAGCAAAAAGCATATGGGCGCGCTGCAAAGAGGATTCCGGGCTCGGATCTGCTTTACACCCGGATCCGGCCCTTAGACTCCAAATGGTAAAATCGGGCCCTATGTCTTCCATCTTGAAACCACACACCTTATATTCAGGAACATTGACATCATTGGAACTGAGCAGAGCATCTAACCGGTGACCGAACACATTCCCATCTGCCTTGAGTCTCTACCCAGGTCCAATTTCACCCCACAGGGGGTGATCTTACCATTGCCCGCTGGCCGATGGGCGGGATGAGCTGGTAAGATCGCGAGAGAGCCGAGGAATCAGGTTGGTGCCTGATTTCTCACCTCTCGCGATCTTACTGGCATCGGGTATCCAGCACAATCCACCTCACGGTCATTTACGGCACAAGGCCGAATAAATTATTTAAATATATTTTAATCTTATTTTATATAGATTTAATGAGCCAGAGACATTATCATCCAGGTTCACTTGCCTTTGTGGCCTCACCAGGAAAGGTTCACTCCGGCGAGGATCACAGCTGGTCCCTGGCAATGCGCACTTCGCATTGGGATCAGTATGGGGAGGGATGGGGGATCTGCTGCCACTCTGCATTGGGATCGGTGGGTGGAGGGAGGGGGACGATCAGGGCTGGCCATTTGTTGGGAAGGGGGGGGCGTTGGGTGGCCGATTGCGGAGAGGGGGGGGCGGTCGGATGGCTGATCACGAGGCGGGGGGTCGGGCAGCCGATCGTGGGGGGTTGGGATAGAGGGAGGGATCGGCCTGGACTGGTAGTGGGGGGGGGTCAGAATAGGCTGCGAGCCCCCGCGATAGCTGGGGAGTGTGGGTGTTGTTGTGCTTAAGGCTAGGAGGCTGGCTGAGAGCAGCAGAGGGTGAGTTACAGGTCTCTGCTGCTGGAGACCTGCACATGCGCAATGACGCCCTCTGCTGCTCTCAGCTGGCATTTGGGTGACTTAAACCCCGCCCCCTCATCCTACAGGCGAGAAACTGTTTCTGCTGTTTTTTCCTGCACTGAATGGATAAGATAGCAGATTTGAACTCACCAAAAAAATGGATATGAAACTTTCCATTTTCCCGCCCGTCCTGGACTTAGAATTCTTTTGATAAGATCACCCCCACAGTGTCATAAATCAAGAGGTTAATTCCAGGGTCGCACGGTGGCACAGTGGTTAACACTGCTGCCTCACAGCGCCAAGGACCTGGGTTCAATTCCGGCCTTGGGTCACTGTCTGTGTGGAGTCTGCACGTTCTCCCTGTCTCTGCGTGGGTTTCCTCCAGGTGCTCCGGTTTCCTCCCACAGTATGAAAGACGTGCTGGTTAGGTGCATTGACCCAAACAGGTGCCGGAGTGTGGCGACTAAGGGAATTTTACAGTAACTTAATTGCAGTGTTAATGTAAGCCTACTTGCGAAACTAATAATGAAACTTTAAGAAAGATTGGATTAGCTTCTTTGGCACACAGTGCCTAATGCCTTCTGGAAATCTAAGTACACCACATTCACAGGTTCCCCTTTTTGCTGGCAACATTGCTTATTACTTCCTCAAAGAACTCTAACAAAAGAGGCAAACATACGATCGTGAAGCTGATTGTGCCTTAAAAAAATGGCCTGGGAAAGTTGCAACCAGCTGGACACAACTCCTGCTACAGCCCCCCCTGCTGACATTTCCCAGACCATTGTGCTACTCAAAAACGCGGTGGGCCAGGAAAATCGGGTCCAATATCTTGTCATGTTTAAGTATTTCAATTGGGAAAATGTTTGCTAATTCTATGTGCGATAGTTAAACTGTATTACAAAGAACAAAGAACAGTACAGCACAGGAACAGGTCCTTCGGCCCTCCAAGCCTGCGCCAATCATGATGCCTGCCTGAACTAAAACCGTATGCACCTACGGAGTCCTTATCCTTCCATTCCCATCCTATTCATGTATTCATCTAGATGCCCCTTAAATGCCGCAGTTGTACCTGCTCCCACCACCTCCCCGGGCAGCGCGTTCCCGACATTCACCACCCTCTGTGTAAAACACCTGCCTCGCACATCTCCTCTAAACTTTTCCCCACGCACCTTAAACCTGTGTCCCCTAGTACCTGACTTTTCTCCCCGAGGAAAGAGTACCTGACTATCCACTCTGTCCATGCCACTCATAATCTTGTAAATCTCTATCAGGTCCCCCCTCAACCTCTCGTTCATGCGAGAACAAACCAAGTTTATCCGACCTCTCCTCATTAGCTATTGTTAAATAAAGATTACTTTAATATAAGCTTCCTCATGGGTCAATAGATTCACACCTGGAACAACACATCATTTGCTCGTACTAATGCAAAATTCAAAAATAATTGGAGCCGAGGTTTACTTCATAATAATTGTTGGAGTTTCCGATCTGGGCTCTCACACATGTAGGCCAGGCCAAGTAAGGATGGTAAGCTTCCTTCCCTAAAGGGCATTAGAGAAGAAAATGCATTTTTACAACCATCAATGAGATAAGTTTTATATTCTAGATCTACGAAGTGAATTCAAGCTCCACAAGTTGCCACGGTGGGACTGGAACCAATGTCCCCTGAGCATTAGCCTGGGCCTCTGGACTGTTCGCCCCAGAGACACCATCTCCCCTTCATACAAAGGGTTTTGAGAATTTCACAGGATTTCATTGATACAGAGTAACGTTTACAGATGCACCATAGAAAGCATTCTTTCTGGTTGTATCACAGCTTGGTATGGCTCCTGCTCTGCCCAAGACCGCAAGGAACCACAAAGGGTCATGAATGAAGCCCAGTCCATCCCACAAACCAGCCTCCCACCCATTGACTTTGTCTACACTTCCCGCTGCCTCGGCAAAGCAGCCAGCATAATCAAGGACCCCACGCACCCCGCACATTCTCTCTTCCACCTTCTTCCGTTGGGATAAAGATACAAAAGTCTGAGGTTATGTACCAACTGACTCAAGAACAGCTTCTTCCCTGTTGCCATCAGACTTTTGAGTGGACCTACTGATGCGCGTTATCATACACGAGGCTTGATGCTCAGGAAATAAAGGCTTTTATTTGCTGTAACAAGGCAGCTACTAATTATATACACGATCCCAGACTGAGGGGTCCCAGCCAGAGCAGGGACCTTTATACCTCTCCCAGGAGGCGGAGCCCGACTGGGATGTACCACAATACTACAATACAAAGGTGTAACAACCCCACCCTAACCCCAACAGCAACAAGTAGAACAACCCATCCCTAACCCCGACAGCAACATATGTACATACTTGTAGTACTGGCCAGACCCTGGCTCAGTACTATCTAGTGGGAACCAACGATGGTTCACCACATTCACACCTCCTTTGAGAACAAAGGCCGGCGGGGTACAAAAACAGAATATTTTTTCATCAGTCTATAAGTTCAGACGGTCAGGGGGACCGCACCGTCGTTGTGACCTCCTCAATACCGGCAATGACACCGGAGTAGGCACTTGCAGTGGCGTTCTCCCCAAGGCGATGTCCAACTGTTCCTCCACAGACTCACAGGCCGGTTGACCCTGAGGTGACGGTAGTCCATGGAGTTCCGACACGCCCTGAAGTGGCGACCATCCCCTGGACTCAGGCAAGCTGTACACGGGAGTAAAAGGGTTAAGTAATGGTCCCGATGCTGCCCGCGCTGTGTCTGGAGGGGAAACAAGAGTTAAGGGGTTTGTAACAGGGGGTATGGGAGCGACAGGGGTTGCTACGTCCCCTGCTGGCGCCAGGTCTCGGATCGAGACCGTGTCCTCTCGCCCGTCAGCGTATGCCACATAGGCATACTGAGGGTTGGCGTGGAGGAGATGGACCTGTTCGACCAACGGGTCGGACTTGCGGGCCCTTACATGTCGCCGCAGGAGGACAGGTCCTGAGTACGTCAACCAAGACGGTAATGAGGTCCCCGAGGAAGACTTCCGAGGGAATGAAAACATCCTCTCATGGGGAGTAGTGTTGGTTGCCGTACACAGGAGTGAGCGTATGGAATGGAGCGCATCAGGGAGCACCTCTTGCCAACGGGAGACTGGAAGGATTTTTGACTTCAACGCCAGTAAGACAGCCTTCCAGACTGTAGCGTTCTCACGTTTCACCTGTCCGTTACCCCTAGGGTTGTAGCTCGTGGTTCTACTGGAGGCAATCCCGTATGAGAGCAGGTATTGCCTCAAGTCATCGCTCATGAACGACGAGCCCCTGTCGCTGTGAATGTAGCCGGGGTACCCGAACAGGGTAAAAAGATCACGGAATGCCTTGATAACCGTGGCAGCGGATGTATCAGAGCAGGGAACAACAAAAGGGAATCTAGAGTACTCGTCAATGATGTTGAGGAAGTACACATTCCGATCTGTTGAGGGAAGGGGGCCCTTAAAATCGACACTCAGTCTCTCGAAGGGACGAGTGGCCTTGACTAAATGTGCCCGGTCAGGTCGGTAAAAGTGCGGTTTGCATTCCGCGCATACCCGACAGCTTCTTGTTATGGACCTGACGTCCTCCACCGAGTAGGGCAGACTGCGGGCTTTTATAAAGTGGTAGAGCCGAGTGACCCCAGGATGGCATAGGTCATTATGGAGAGCCTGCAAACGGTCCTCTTGTATACTGGCGCATGTTCCACGCGAGAGGGCATCCGAGGGCTCATTGAGTTTCCCTGGACGATACATGATGTCATAGTTATAGGTGGAGAGTTCGATTCTCCACCGCAAGATCTTGTCGTTCTTGATCTTGCCCCTCTGCGTGTTATTAAACATGAACGCCACGGACCGCTGGTCCGTGATCAGGGTGAACCGTTTTCCCGCCAAGTAATGGCGCCAGTGCCTGACGGCCTCCACAATGGCCTGGGCCTCCTTTTCCACCGCTGAATGCTGAATTTCGGGGCCTTGGAGAGTGCGGGAAAAAAAAGCGACGGGCCTGCCCGCCTGGTTAAGTGTGGCGGCCAGGGCGAAATCAGATGCATCGCTCTCCACCTGAAAGGGGATGGACTCATCGACAGCGTGCATCGTAGCTTTCGCGATGTCTGCTTTTAATTTATCAAAGGCCAATCGGGCCTCTGGTGTTAGGGGAAAAGTAGTGGACTTAATGAGCGGACGGGCTTTGTCCGCGTAATTGGGAACCCACTGTGCATAATAAGAGAAGAAGCCTAAGCATCATCTCAGTGCTTTTGCACTAGTAGGCAGGGGAAGTTCAGAAAGGGGGTGCATACGGTCTGGATCAGGGCCAATGACCCCGTTTTCCACCACGTATCCTAGGATGGCTAAACGGCGAATACGAAACACACACTTCTCCCTGTTATAGGTCAGGTTCAGGCGAGATGCAGTGCGTAGGAAATTCAGGAGATTTGTGTCATGGTCCTGCTGGTCATGGCCGCAGATGGTGACGTTATCCAGGTACGGGAAGGTAGCCCGCAGCCCGTTCTGGTCTATCATTCGGTCCATAGCACGCTGGAAGACCGAGACCCCATTGGTGACACCAAAGGGAACCCGGAGAAAGTGATACAAGCGACCATCCGCCTCAAAAGCCGTGTATTGTCGGTCCTCTAGGCGAATGGGGAGTTGGTGGTAGGCAGACTTGAGGTCTATGGTGGAGAACACCCGGTACTGCGCAATCTGATTGACCATGTCAGATATGCGCGGGAGGGGATACGCATCCAGCTGCGTGTATCTATTCATGGTCTGACTATAGTCAATGACCATCCGGGGTTTGTTCCCGCTCTTGACCACCATGACCTGCGCTCTCCACGGACTAGCGCTGGGTTGTATGGTCCTTTCTTTGAGGAGCCGCTGAACCTCAGATCGAATGAAGATCCGATCCTTAGCACTGTAACGCCTACTCTTAGTCGCAATGGGCTTACAGCCTGGCACAAGATTCTGGAACAGGGAGGGTGTGGTGATCTTCAGCGTCGAGAGGCTACAGGCGGGGCAATTTGGAGGCTGCTGTTCTCCCACTGAAAGCGAAGGGAGTGGCCCACCGTACTGTAGGGTTACACTCCTCAAGTGGACCATGAAGTTTAGTCCGAGAAGTATTGGCCCGCAAAGGTGCGGCAACACTAGGAGCTTGAAATGCTCGTAAACTGTGCCTTGCACCGTTAAAGTTACCACGCAACTCCCTAGCACGGTGACAGACCGGGACCTTGATGCCATAGAAATTGTCTGTTTGACAGGTTGAATCCGGAGTCCACACCGCTTCACAGCGTCTGGGTGGATAAAGCTCTCAGTGCTCCCGCTGTCAAACAGACAATAAATCAAGTGGTTGTTTACCTGAATGTCCATCATAGATTTGTCAAGTCTATGAGGCTTGGCCTGGTCCAGGATGATCGACACCACCGTTGGTTCATGAGCGCCACTGCAGGCAGCTGAAATTGACGAGGATGACCCCTGCTGGTCGTTCGCGGTCGGTGCCGACCAACATGGCCGCTCCCATAGGTCGCACGTGGGTGATGGCGCCAAACTCAGCGACCCCTGGTGGTCACGCATCTCTGACTCCGTCGACCGTAATGGCATCGTCCTGGCCTCGCACGTGGACAAAACCCTCGACGATTTCGACGACGCAGAACCGGGCTCTGAGGAATCGCAGGCCGCACTGCTGTTCCTAGAAGCAGATTTAGATTGGCACACTTTCGAATAGTGCCCCTTCTTACCGCAGGCGGAGCACAACACAGCTTTAGCGGGACACCGTTGGCCAAGTATGCTTCGCTCCCCCACTGAAGTAACACCGCGGGCCGCCCGGAGCTGCTGCCGTCGTCTGGCCCAAGTGTGAGCACGCCATTACGCAGCATCTCGAACCCGAGGGACGAGGAGGGATTGGCGACTGCTCCTGCCATGTTGTCTCCACGTGGTCTTCTGGATACAATACTAGGCTTTTGGAGGCCGTCTCCAGCATCTCCACTAGTTCTATTGCCTGGGTAAGGTCATGGTTACCTTTCTCCAGTAGTTTGAGTTGAATGTACGACGATCCGACTCCCGCCACAAACGCATCTCGGGCGAGGTCGTTCATATTCTGCTCTGCCGACACAGCTTTGCAGTTACAGCCCCTGGCTAGCTGTAGGAGCTCGTTCGCGTATTCCTCCATCGTTTCGCCAGACTGCCGTCGTCGAGTGGCTAAGAGGTAACAAGCGTGTATTTCATTGGGCGGTTTAATATAACGCTTCTTCAGAAGCTCGAGGGCCTTTGTGTAATCGGTGGCCGCACGGATCGCGAGGTAGACAGTGTCGCTTACCCTCGCATGGAGGACCCGGAGTCTGTCATCATCTGTGGTGACCGCTGCGGAGGCTGCCAGGTCGTCTTCGAAACACTTCCAGGTAGTCCTCAAAACACTTCAGCCAGTGGTCGAAGGTGTTAGAGGCGCCCACCGCACGTGGATCTAGTGTAAGGCGTTCAGGCTTCAGTATCTGCTCCATACTCTCTTTTTTTTTCTTCTTCGACGAGAGTTTATTTACAGCAAATAAAATTGATGCGCGTTATCATACATGAGGCTTGATGCTCAGGAAATAAAGGCTTTTATTTGCTGTAACAAGGCAGCTACTAATTATATACACGATCCCAGACTGAGGGGTCCCAGCCAGAGCAGGGACCTTTATACCTCTCCCAGGAGGCGGAGCCCGACTGGGATGTACCACAATACTACAATACAAAGGTGTAACAACCCCACCCTAACCCCAACAGCAACAAGTAGAACAACCCATCCCTAACCCCAACAGCAACATATATACATACTTGTAGTACTGGCCAGACCCTGGCTCAGTACTATCCAGTGGGAACCAACGATGGTTCACCACACCTACCTTATATTAAATTGATCTTTCTCTACACACTAGCTTTGACTGTAACACTACATTCTGCTTTCTCTCCTTTCCTTCTCTATGAACAGTATGCTTTGTCTGTATAGCGTGCAAGAAACAATACTTTTCATTGCATACTAATACATGTGACAATAATAAATCAAATCAAATTAAATCTTCAGGTGTACCTACCTGACAAATCAGAGATTCGGAGAAAGGTCATGGAACTGGAGGTTTGAAACTGACGCCACTCATTAAATGATGGATTGAATGGACCAAACGGCCTCTGAGAGAAAGGGATTGCATGAGAAGGCAGGTTGATGGGATTAGTGTACAGAGAGGGACTATAACAAAAAGCCTTTCTCATCCTCTTGGTAATAATACTTACATCATTAAATCCAATTCTGAAACTGTGAAACCAGGAATCAAGAAAGCTTGTGCAAAAAAAACACAAGAATTAATGAAATGTGTTCTCACCTTTAATATCTCCTCATTTAGGATTCTGATGGTGACTAATAGCAGCAATAATTTGAAACATCAGTTTGGCTTGTAATGAGCATGATGAAGGTGATTTGGTCATTTATTATAATCCCAATTACCTTCTGCCGCCCTCATTTTTCCCTCCACTTGTTCTCATCTACCCAGAGTTAGCAGTCACTGTGGATCTCCATTACAGAGTCAAATCTAGCTCAAACCTTTTCATCCTTGTGATGCGAGAACATACATGTCTTGAATTTCACAGAATAATGCAGATCAGAAGGAGGACAAAGTGTGTCCACTCTGTGATGTCCAATTGATTCCCCTCTGCTGCTCTATTCAAGAATCAGAGAATCCCTACAGTGCAGAAGGAGGTCATTCAGCCCAATGAGTCTACACCGACTCCCCGAAAGAGCATCCGAGCCAGGCCCTCCCCTCCACCTTATCTCCCTAACCCCACACATTTACCATGGCTTAGCCACCTAATCTAGGCATCTTGGGACGCTCAGGGGCAATTTAGCATGGCCAATCCACCTAACCTGCACATCTTGGGACACTCAGGGACAATTTAGCATGGCCAATCCACCTAACCTGCACATCTTTGGACTGTGGGAGGAAACCGGAGCCCACACAGACACGGGGAGAATGTGCAAACTCCACACAGGGCCACAGGTTGGGAATCGAACCCGGGTCCCTGGCGCTGTGAGGTAGTAGTGCCACTGTGCCACTGTGCTGCCCATTGCTCTGGCAATTGTTTTCCTTTTCAAGTACTCACCCAATTCCATTTTGAAAATCACCATTCAATTTGTTTCCACCACCCTTATACCACATACACTGCCTCACAGCGGAAGGTTCGATTCCAGCCTTGGGTAACTGTCTGTGTGGAGTCTGCATGTTCTCCCCATGTCTGCGTGGGTTTCCTCCAGGTGCTCTGGTTTCTTTCCACAGTCCAAAGATGTTCAGGTTAGGTGGATTGTCCATGCTAGATTGCCCCCTTGTTTGTGTGTGCGAGTGTGGCTATGTTCAATGTGGTGTTGTGCCCCTCGACCTCTAAGCCCCTGGAGACAGACCTGTTCCAGGAATAATTAGCCACAGAAAAAGACAACGGTCTGACCAGTGCACTGTTAGGTGCGGTAAGGTTGAGAGAGAGAGAGAGAGAGGGAGGGATATATATCTAATGATTACAATCCTAGAACCCTCTTCCTAGCAGCACTGTATGTAACTACATCACAAAGACTGTGGCAGTTCACCAAGGTTGAGGGAGGGAGGAAGGAAGGAAGGAAGGGAGGGAGGGAGGGAGGGAGGGAGGGAGGGAGGGAGGGAGGAAGAGGGGGAGTGAGGGGGGGGAAGGGGGCGAAGGGGGGAGGAAACGTGACAGTCAATATGAATCATGGAATCCCTACAGTGCAGAAAGAGGCCATTCGGCCCATCAAGCCTGCACTGGCAACAATCCCACCCAGGCCCAATCCCCATAACCCCACATATTTACCCTGCTAATCCCCCTGACACTAAGGGGCAATTTAGCATGGCCAACCAATCTAACCTGCACATCTTTGGAGTGTGGGAGGATTCTGGAACACCCGGAAGAAATCCACGCAGACACGGGGAGAACGTGCAAACCCCACATAGACAGTCAACCAAGGTGGGAATTGGACCTGGGTCCCTGGCGCTGTGAGGCAGCAGTGCTAACCATTAATGGAAATGTTTGTGCAGAAATACAGCTTCGACCACAAGTTCAGCCGACAGTGTCCTGTGCAAATTATTGGGTCACTGCAGGAAAATATGATGGTTGATGCTGTTGGATAATTCCCTGAGCAGAGGCTGACAGCTAGTTGGCAGAATACCTCATTGTCAGAACATAGCTTGGCTGAGAAGAGTACTCTCCTTTGAATCTCTGCAATCTCACTCCATTTCCGCATAGTCCATAACTCACCTAGTGAGGCACATCAAGGCTAAGATCAACTGCTGCTGAAGGAACATTAATTCAGTGAAAGACATGCTTATTATGCCCGTAGGTTGCTGGGCTTCCAGTGTAAAGAGCTGCTGTGGACAAGTGTTGCTGACTGGCACAGTCCAAAGTCTAGGGCTACACACCAAAGCTTAGGGCTAGCCACCACTGAGGCTCCATAAGGAAAGGTCATTGAGTAAGACCCTCTGTCTAAGGCCCAGACATCAGCTAGCTGCAAACTATGTCAAACCCTTTAGGCTCTGTGATCCACAGAGTATTTAAGATTAAATGAAAGTATACATTGTAAATATAATTGTAAATGTCGAGCCGTATCTAAGAGGCCCACATACTGTGAAGAAAGAAACTGATCTTTTGAAATGTCCAATTTGAACTATTATACAATGCACTTCTGTCATTTTTATGAATAAAATATGTTTCTAGAAATGAAATATTAACCCAGCAGGTAGTTCAGGAGAAACTTATTTACCCAGAGAGTGGTGAGAATGTGGAATACGCTACCGTAAGATTGACAAATAACATAGAAGAATCTAATGCAAGACTGGTGAGCATTGTGTGGAGTTTGCACATTCTCCCCGTCTCTGTGTGGGTTTCCTCTGTGTAAGGGGATCAGGGGTTTTCGGGAAAAGGCAGGAGAATGGGGATGAGAAAAATGTCAGCCATGATTGATCGATGGGCCGAGTGGCCTAATTCTGCTCCCATGCCTTATGGGTGCTCCGGTTTTCTCCCACAGTCCAAAGATATGCAAGTAGGGTTGATTGGCCATGCTAAATTGCCCTTAAGTGTCAGGGGGATTAGCAGGGTAAACATAGAAACATAGAGGATAGGAGCAGAAGGAGGCCATTCCGCCCTTCGAGCCTGCTCCGCCATTCACCACGATCATGGCTGATCGTCCAACTCAATAGCCTAATCTCGCTTTCTCCCCATAACCTTTGATTCCGTTCACGCCAAGTGCTATATCTAGCCGCCTCCTGAATACATTCAATGTTTAGGCATCAATACATAATAAATACGTGGGGTTAAGGGGATAGGGCCTGGGTGGGATTTTATTCGCTGCAGGTTTGATGGGCCAATTGGCCTCCTTCTGCACTGTAGGGAATCGATGACACACAAGAGGGAGAGGAATAGAATTTTCTCCGGCACTCCCTCAAAAGGAGGAGGACACTTGCCACAGAGCCGCTGACAAGAGCTTGCCTGTGGAACCCTTTAATGTGGGCAGGCTGTTGTGCTGCAGTTCACAACCCAGGGTTCTGGCTGACTAGGAATCTCTCCAGCTCTTGCCCCCTGCCAGAGGTACATGGGAAAGATTTACAGGTTGACAATCAATCTACACCAGGGGTGCACTCCCCATAGTCATCGATTGCTGTGATGGGACTCGAATATTTGAACCCAGAGTTTTTTCCTCATGGGTAGAGACACTACCCACTGCCCCACAAGAGGGTGCTCGCTGATGGGGCTGGATGAAGTAGGGGTTGAAGAGGTTCATGTGGAGCACAAATACCAGCATTGGCCTGATGGCCTGAATGGACTGCCTCTGCTTTGTCAGTACTTTAGAATAGTTTGTAACAAGACCTGCTATTGAAGATTGCTGGATGGAATAGGGCCACATTAGAACATAGAACATAGAACAGTACAGCACAGAACAGGCCCTTCGGCCCACGATGTTGTGCCGAGCTTTATCTGAAACCAAGACCAAGCTATCCCACTCCCTATCATCCTGGTGTGCTCCATGTGCCTATCCAATAACCGCTTAAATGTTCCTAAAGTGTCTGACTCCACTATCACTGCAGGCAGTCCATTCCACACCCCAATCACTCTCTGCGTAAAGAACCGACCTCTGATATCCTTCCTGTATCTCCCACCACGAACCCTATAGTTATGCCCCCTTGTAATAGCTCCATCCACCCGAGGAAATAGTCTTTGAACGTTCACTCTATCTATCCCCTTCATCATTTTATAAACCTCTATTAAGTCTCCCCTCAGCCTCCTCCGCTCCAGAGAGAACAGCCCTAGCTCCCTCAACCTTTCCTCATAAGACCTACCCTCCAAACCAGGCAGCATCCTGGTCAATCTCCTCTGCACTCTTTCCAGCGCTTCCACATCCTTCCTATAGTGAGGTGACCAGAACTGCACACAATACTCCAAATGTGGTCTCACCAAGGTCCTGTACAGTTGCAGCATAACCCCACGGCTCTTAAACTCCAACCCCCTGTTAATAAAAGCTAACACACTATAGGCCTTCTTCACAGCTCTATCCACTTGAGTGGCAACCTTTAGAGATCTGTGGATATGAACCCCAAGATCTCTCTGTTCCTCCACAGTCTTCAGAACCCTACCTTTGACCCTGTAATCCACATTTAAATTAGTCCTACCAAAATGAATCACCTCACATTTATCAGGGCTAAACTCCATTTGCCATTTTTCAGCCCAGCTTTGCATCCTATCTATGTTTCTTTGCAGCCTACAACAGCCCTCCACCTCATCCACTACTCCACCAATCTTGGTGTCATCAGCAAATTTACTGATCCACCCTTCAGCCCCCTCCTCTAAGTCATTAATAAAAATCACAAAGAGCAGAGGACCAAGCACTGATCCCTGCGGCACTCCGCTAGCAACCTGCCTCCAATCCGAAAATTTTCCATCGACCACCACCCTCTGTCTTCCATCAGACAGCCAGTTACCTATCCAATCGGCCAACTTTCCCTCTATCCCACACCTCCTCACTTTCATCATAAGCCGACCATGGGGGACCTTATCAAACGCCTTACTAAAATCCATGTATATGACATCAACTGCCCTACCTTCATCAACACACTTAGTTACCTCCTCAAAAAATTCAATCAAATTTGTGAGGCACGACTTGCCCTCCACGAATCCGTGCTGACTATCCCGGATTAATCTGCATCTTTCTAAATGTTCGTAAATCCCATCTCTAAGGACCTTTTCCATCAATTTACCAACCACCGAAGTAAGACTAACCGGTCTATAATTACCAGGGTCATTTCTATTCCCTTTCTTAAACAGAGGAACAACATTCGCCATTCTCCAGTCCTCTGGCACCATCCCCGTGGACAGCGAGGACCCAAAGATCAAAGCCAAAGGCTCTGCAATCTCATCCCTTGCCTCCCAAAGAATCCTAGGATACATTTCATCAGGCCCAGGGGACTTATCGACCTTCAGTTTATTCAAAACTGCCAGGACATCCTCCCTCCGAACATCTAATTCCTCCAGCCTATTAGCCTGTAACACCTTCTCTTCCTCAAAAACATGGCCCCTCTCCTTGCTGAACACTGAAGAAAAGTATTCATTCATCACCTCGCCTATTTCTACTGACTCCATACACAAGTTCCCACTACTGTCCTTGACCGGCCCTAACCTCACCCTGGTCATTCTTTTATTCCTCACATAAGAGTAAAAAGCCTTGGGGTTTTCCTTGATCCGACCTGCCAAGGACTTCTCGTGTCCCCTTCTAGCTCTCCTAAGCCCCTTTTTCAGCTCATTCCTTGCTAACTTGTAACCCTCAATCGAGCCATCTGAACCTTGTTTCCTCATCCCTACATAAGCTTCCCTCTTCCTTTTCACAAGACATTCCACCTCTTTCGTGAACCATGGTTCCCTCACTCGGCCATTTCCTCCCTGCCTGACAGGGACATACCTATCAAGGACATCCAGTATTTGTTCCTTGAAAAAGCTCCACTTTTCATTAGTTCCTTTCCCTGACAGTTTCTGTTCCCAACTTATGCCCCTAATTCTTGCCTAATCGCATCATAATTACCTCTCCCCCAATTGTAAACCTTGCCCTGCCGTACGGCCCTATCCCTCTCCATTGCAATAACAAAAGACACCGAATTGTGGTCACTATCTCCAAAGTGCTCTCCCACAACCAAATCTAACACTTGGCCCGGTTCATTTCCCAGTACCAAATCCAATGTGGCCTCACCTCTTGTTGGCCTATCCACATATTGTGTCAGGAAACCCTCCTGTACACACTGCACAAAAACTGCCCCATCCAAACTATTTGACCTACAAAGGTTCCAATCAATATTTGGAAAGTTAAAGTCCCCCATGACAACTACCCTGTGACCCCTACACATATCCATAATCTGCTTAGCAATTTCTTCCTCCACATCTCTATTACTATTTGGGGGCCTATAGTAAACTCCTAACAACGTGACCACTCCTTTCCTATTTCTAACCTCAGCCCATATTACCTCAGTGTGCAGATCCCCCTCGAAGTGCCTTTCCGCAGCCGTTAAACTATCCGTGATTAACAATGCCACTCCTCCACCTCTTTTACCAGCTTCCCTACACTTAGTGAAACATCTATACCCCGGAACGTCCAACAACCATTCCTGTCCTTGTTCTACCCACGTCTCCGTAATGGCCACAACATCGTAGTCCCAAGTACCAATCCACGCCCCAAGTTCATCTACCTTGTTCCGGATGCTCCTCGCATTGAAGTAGACACACTTCAACCCACCTTCCTGTCTACCGGTACCCACCCTTGACCCTGATACCTTCCCCAATACCTCACCACCCTCACTGACTTCTGGACTACAACTCCTTTTCCCACTCCCCTGACAAATTAGTTTAAACCCCCCTGAAGAGCCGTAACAAATTTCCCTCCTAGGATATTGGTGCCCCTCTGGTTCAGGTGCACCCCGTCCTGTTTGTACAGGTCCCACCTTCCCCAGAATGTGTTCCAATTATCCACGTATCTGAAACCCTCCCTCCTACACCATCCCTGCAACCACATGTTTAACTGCACTCTCTCTCTGTTCCTCAACTCTTTATCACATTGGATAAAGTCATCGATTCAGTTTAATGTTATATAGTTTCCCTTGATATAATCTTTGCTCATGATTATTGTATTGTGTGAACTCTAGGTTGAGATCACTCTCTTACAATCATTCTGGGATATTCTCGCCATGAATCTGGTCACTTTAGGGTGGCACGGTGACACTGCTGCCTCCTAGCGCCAGGGACCCGGGTTCAATTCTGGCCTCAGTCACTGTCTGTGTGGAGTTTGCATGTTCTCCCCGTGTCTGCATGGGTTTCCTCCAGGTGTTCCGGTTTCCTCCCATAGTCCAAAGATGTGCCCGTTAGGTGGACTGGCCATGCTAAATTGCCCCTTAGTATCAGGGGGATTAGCAGGGTAAATACGTGGGGTTACGGGGATAGGACCTGGGTGGGATTGTTGTCAGTGCAGGCTCGATGGGCCGAATGACCTCTTTCTGCACTGTCGGGATTCTATTCTATGATTTAGTATGTTGAGACATTTGACCATGTTAAAGGCACTACATAAACACAAACTCTAGTCGTCGGATTTAAGAACCAAAGAAAATGAACAAGATGTCATTGGGGGGGGGGGCGGCACGGTAGCACAGTGGTTAGCACTGCTGCTTCACAGCACCAGGGACCTGGGTTCGCTTCCTGGCTTGGGTCACTGTCTGTGTGGAGTCTGCACATACTCCCCGTGTCTGCGTGGGTTTCCTCCGGGTGCTCCAGTTTCCTCCCACAGTCCAAAGATGCACGGGGTAAGGTGGATTGGCCATGGTAAATTGCCCTTTAGTGTCAGGGGAACTAGCTAGGGTAAATGAATGGGGTGTTGGGAGCAGGGCTTGGGTGGGATTGTGGTCGGTACAGACTCGATGGGCCGAATGGCCACCTTCTGCATTGTAGGATTCTGTGAGAGCTCAGCCAACTCTTCATCGAGAGCTGTCAATTGGGAGCTGCTCCTAAGTTTGAATATGAAGTGTGATGATGCCATGATCTTGCACTCATGGTAACTCTGATAGTTTCATTGGCATTTCTAATTATTATTTAAGTTCATCATAAGAGAAGGAAGCTGCAGGGAGGAGTATTTTTCTGTAAAGTAATTATCACAGCCATTAGAGCTTCGACATCTTTATATTTAAGAACCTTCATTCATTTCAGAAATCTGTTTTGAAGGTCTCCCTTGAAAGTATCTGTTTACAGGTCGATCTACATTTTATTTTTAATAAGTTCCCTCAGTCAGCCACTAGCAAATTTGAAAAAACATTTTCAGGATCAAATAATGGAATCATTAGTGGATTAAGTATTAAAACTACCCGTATTAAAGAATTTATAACTAATTTTAGGCTTCCATTGTAAGCTTTGGAAATAATTTAGGATTATTATTGATTGAGCCAAGTCCTGGTGTTAAATATGACTTGTGTTTTACAATACAGTCTTAGTGTTACATCTTGTATGGAATATATTTGAACTATTACTCAACGATCCTGCAACTTCATCACAAATATCACTTGATAAAGCATGTCACTGCCAAGGCCTTGAGCTTATTTGCATTCTCACTGATTGATGTTTGATCTGGCTTGAGTCACGATATTACCAATCTTTCCATTTACAGGCAAGACCAAAACTAAGATCCATAAATACGTTAGAATCATAGAAAGTTACAGCACAGAAGGAGGCATTCGCCCCATTTCATCCAGCCTGAAGACGCCCAAGTGTCCTTTTGAATCCCACTTTCCTGCACCCGACCTATAGCCCTGTAGCTTCCAGCACTTAAGGTGCAGATTCAGGTACATATTAAAAGAGTTTAGGGTCACTGCCTCCACCACCAGTCCAACACCGGCATCTCCACATCATGGCTACCATCAACACTGCAAACCGCCGGCTCAAGGTGGAGAGGATCTCCAAGATGATTATGCATGTCAACACAGACATCAAGTTTCTCGCATTCCAGCCATTATCTTGCAATTGAGTCTGTGATTATATATGCTGTGTTTGTGAAACCTACCTCTCCACTCACCTGATGAAGGAGCAGCGCTCCAAAAGCTCGTGATTCCAAATAAACCTGTTGGACTTTAACCTGGTGTTGTGACACTTCTTACTGTGACCATCAACTCGGGCAGTGAATTCCAGACACCCATTACCCTTTGCGTAAAAGAGTTCTGCCTCATGCCCCCTCTACACCTGCTGCCACTCATCTTGAATCTCTGTCCCCTGGTTCTAGAATTCTCCACCAAGGGAAACAATTTTATCCTGGACACTCTATGTCTTCCCCTCATAATTTTGTACACCTCATAGAATCATAGAAATCCTACAGTACAGAAAGAGGCCATTCGGCCCATCGAGTCTGCACCGACCACAATCCCACCCAGGCCCTACCCCCATATCTACCCACTAATCCCTCCAACCTACACATCTCAGGACACTAAGGGCAATTTTAGCATGGCCAATCAACCTAACCCGCACATCTTTGGACTGTGGGAGGAAACCGGAGCACCTGGAGGAAACCCACGCAGACACGAGGAGAATGTGCAAACTCCACACAGACAGTGACCCAAGCCGGGAATCGAACGCAGGTCCCTGGAGCTGTGAAGCAGCAGTGCTAACCACTGTGCTACCGTGCCGTACCTCTGTCGAGTCACCCCTCTGCTTTCTTTGTTCCAAGGAAAATAACCCCAACTTATCAAATCTCACCAATAAATCCCAGAAGGAATCCCGGAGAGACTTTTTCACTCAGGCAGCGATGAGAATGTGGAACTCATAGCTGAGCCAAATAGTACAGATTAAGTGAAAGTAAAATTAACACAAGAGAAAGAAGGAATAGAAAGCTATGTTGACAGGTTTGGTTGAAGAGAGATACAGTAAGAAGTTTAACAACACCAGGTTAAAGTCCAACAGGTTTATTTGGTAGCAAAAGCCACACAAGCTTTCGAGGCTCTGAGCCCCTTCTTCAGGTGAGTGGGAATTCTGTTCACAAACAGAACTTATAAGACACAGACTCAATTTACATGAATAATGGTTGGAATGCGAATACTTACAACTAATCCAGTCTTTAAGAAACAAAACAATGGGAGTGGAGAGAGCATCAAGACAGGCTAAAAAGATGTGTATTGTCTCCAGACAAGACAGCCAGTGAAACTCTGCAGGTCCACGCAACTGTGGGAGTTACAAATAGTGTGACATAAATTCTGATTCTAGGATCGCATGATAAAGACTCAGGAGGAAAAAAGCAGAAATATTTATGTGAAATAGTGTGACATAAACCCAATATCATGAAGAGAGATAGGCAGAGACTCCTGTGGAGCATAAACACCAGTATAGACTTGATGGGTCGAATGGCCTGTTTCTGAGCTGCACATCAACTTAATTCTATGTTGTGGTCAAATATGAAACCTGAACATTTCATAGCCAGAAGATACAAGATCCAACAGCATAACAGGCAGTCAGTATTGTGCTGCAGTTTCAGCCTAGGTTACATGCTGCAAGTTCCTGGAGTGGAACTTGAACCATCTGACAGTGAGAGTGTCAGTGCTGAAACAAGCTGTATATCTGTTCCTCTCCCTCTGCCTGCCCACCTCTGACTTTCTCTCCCAAAAGCCCATAGACACAAGAAGGCGAGGAACACTGAAATCCATATCGGATTTTACTTCAGAAAGGATACTCTGCCACAACACAGATTAATTAAAGGGTGATAAGCATAAAATACTGCAGATGCTGGAATCTGAAACAAAAACAGAAAAATGCTGGAAAATCTCAGCAGGCCTGACAGCATCTGTGGAGAGAGAATAGAGCCAACATTTCGAGTCTAGATGACCCGTCGCCAGAATTAATTAGAGGGTGTTTGTACCAAGAGAGAATTTTTGACAGACTTGTTGGTATTAACAACTAAGAGCAAGACCATTTATTTAACACATCCACATTATGGTGTATAAGATGTTGAGGGGTATTGATAGAGTGGATTCTCAGAGGCTTTTACCGAGGGCTGAAATGGTCGCCACAAGAGGTCACAGGTTTAGGGTGCTGGGGAGTAGGTACAGAGGAGATGTTAGGGGTAAGTTTTTCACTCAGAGGGTGGTGGGTGCATGGAATCGGCTGCCGGTAGTGGTGGTGGAGGTGGATTCGATAGGGTCTTTTAAGAGAGTTTTGGATAAGTCCATGGAAGTTAGTAAAATAGAGGGTTATACGTAAGCCTAGTAGGTAGGGACATGTTCGGCGCAACTTGTGGGCCGAAGGGCCTGTTTGTGCTGTAGCTTTTCTATGTTCTATGTTCTATTATCTTCATAAGGGGAGGCAATGGCCTAGTGGTATTATCACTAGACTATGAATCCAGAAACTCAGCCAATGTACTTGGGACCTGGGTTCGAATCCCGCCACGGCAGGTGCTGGAATTTGAATTCAATAAAAATATCTAGAATTAAGAATCTACTGATGACCATGAAACCATTGTCGATTGTCGGGAAAACCCCATCTGGTTCACTAATGTCCTTTAGGGAAGGAAATCTGCCATCCTTGCCTGGCCTGGCCTACATGTGACTCCAGAGTCACAGCAATGTGGGTGACCCTCAACTACCCTCTGAAAAAGGGCAACTCGGGATGGGCAATAAATGCTGGCCAGCCAGCGACGCCCATGTCCCATGAATGAAAAAAAAAGCAAGTTACTAGTTTGTCTTTGCAATTAGATTCCTTTGTATGGCTTTTAATTAATATTGTGCCCTTAATGCCAGGGCGGCAGGTTGGCACAGCGGGTTAGCACTGCTGCCTCACAGTGCCAGGGACCCAGGTTCAATTTCAGCCTCGGGTGACTGTCTGAGTGAAGTTTGCACATTCTCCCCGTGTCTGCGTGGGTTTCCTCTGGGTGCTCCGGTTTCCTCCCGCACTCCAAAGATGTTCCAGTTAGGTGGATTGGCCGTGCTAAATTGCCCCTTCGTGTCAGGGGGATTAGCAGGGTAAATATGCAGATAGGGCCTGGGTGGGATTGTTGTCGGTGCAGACTCGAAGGGCTGAATGGCCTCCTTCCGTACTGAAGGGAATCAATGATTCTTCGACAGATTACCACGCGGAAGAATGTTTTGCTGCGTGGACATAGTAGATTAACTTATTTTTTGGATTTATTGATAATAGTTCTGGTTTCAAAAATGGAGCAGATCCTTCTCCCTTTCTCTCTCCACCTCTCTGGTACGTAGTTGCTCCACTCGATGGTAAATTATTCATGGGAACAAGAAATTCACATATTTCTCCTGTTTAATTTAAGAGGCAAATGTTTACAACGTGTTGTGCTAATTGATTTGTTGACAGCCAGCTGGCAACCCCAGGCATTGCATCAGTAGAAGCTCTTGTGGCAAATCCAACTGTGAATGATTCACAAAATCGAATGATTGGGAAAGTCACAAGAGGGTTTGTTAATATACGGAGCTGAGAGGGTGAATCGAGATTTCATACCCCCGGAATACCTCCATCCATGTACATCTCCACTCGAGCCTGCTCTGTGTGTATGAAAATCCACTTGAATGTACAGTAGAAATTTGTTTATTGTCGGATGACAGTCAAAGCAATTAAAGCATTAGAGACAGGACTGACGGAGTAAATCAGGGACTGGATTAATATAGAATCCTACAGTGCAGAAGGGCACCATTCGGCCCATTGAGTCTGCACTGACTCTCCAACAGAGTTTTAACGTTTAAGTTTATTTATTAGAGTCAAAAGTAGGCTTACATTAACACTGCAATTAATTTACTGTGTAAATCCCCTAGTCGCCACACTCCAGCGCCTAAGGAGAAAACGCTGGAAAATCTCAGCAGGTCTGGCAGCATCTGTAAGGAGAGAAAAGAGAGAAAAGCTTTGTCAAAGTGTCATCTGGACTCAAAACGTCGGTTCTTTTCTCTCCGTACAGATGCTGCCAGACCTGCTGAGATTTTCCAGCGTTTTCTCTTTTGGTTTCAGATTCCAGCATCCTCAGTAATTTGCTTTTATCCATTTTTACACTCCGGTGCCTGTTTGGGTACACAGAGGGAGAATTTAGCATGGACAATGCGCCGAACCAGCACATCTTTAAGACTGTGGGAGGAAACCAGAGCACTCGGAGGAAACCCACGCAGACACGGGGAGAATGTGCAAATTCCATACAGACAATGACACAAGCCGGGAACCGAACCCAGATCCCTGGCGCTGTGAGGCAGCAGAACTAACCACTGTGCCACCATACCACCCAAGAGCATCTTACCCAGGCCCTATCTCCGTAACCCCACGAACCTATACATCTTGGAACACTAAGAGACAATTTGCCCTGGCCAACCCACCTAACCCGCACATCTTTGGAGTGTGGGAGGAAACCGGAGCACTCGGAGGAAACCCACACAGACATGGGGAGAACGTGCAAGCTCCATACAGACAGTGACCCAAGGTGGGATTTGAACCTGGCACTGTGAGACAGCAGTGCTAACCACTGTGCCACCGTGCCACAGCGGTTCGAGCAGGCAGCTTACCACCACCTTCTCAAGCGCAATTAGGGATGGGCAATGCAAGCCTGGCCAGTAACATTCACATCCCGTAAATGATTTGTTTTTACAAGTGGGTATTGGGCCCATTCATTCATTTGAACAGACGAGGGGACAGCACTGGTACGAGTTTTAAAATGGGTTTCTTTTATTGAACAGAACTTAAAAAGGTTAACATGACAGAAGGGAAAAGAAAAAGTGAGCTTGGAGACTGGCTTCTCAGCCAGTCCCTGTACTGAACTTGAACGCACTCAACTGGGTCTTAAAATCCAAACTATATTTCAACCCTTATCCCATTATAGGAAATGTTTTTCACAGTCCGTCTCTGTCTTAGAAAAACAGTCCTTGCAGCTGCAGTTATGCTGTTGTTTGCCTGCATTGTGTACCCTTCAGGAATGCAGTCAATTTCTAGCAAAGCTTTAGCCTTCTGATTCTACATGTTGTCGAGTCAGCTACAATTGTCCAGCTTAGCAGAGTTGGTTGCATAGGCAGAAATATCTTAATGAAGTCTTTGCATAGACTGAAGCAAACAGGGCTAAACATACACAGGATCCCTCAGTGGGGTAAATGGGTCATGGCCAAATTGGGAACAGGCGATACTGTGGAGTCCTCACAGTGCTCTAATCTAATTGAGGGGTTTGTAACATCAGAAACAGTGATGGCACACCTCAAGCTATGCATTGCACTCAGAAGCTGAAGGAAGATTGCAGCCTGGAAAGTTCCCCAGAGTATCCAGGCGTTTCAGTAATCTATTCTATGAAGCGCACAAACTGTTTAGCTTGGTGCTGCATCATTTTATTCCTTTCTTTTGAAGCAGCTGCAAAATAGAAAGGTGACAGCCTCTGTGTTCTCTCTCCACGTTGTAAAAACCACTCTGTGAAGTTCTGACTGAAAATATTTTTGCATTTTGATTCTGAGATAGCAGTCCATGGGATCACTGACGTGGATGGAAAATCTGGAGCCTATTGCTCCAACATTCCACCCTAAGGGGAACATGTTGGCCTTGTACTCTTCCCATTTCCTTTCTGATCACCCTCCAATGTTCTGCTGTAAACTTTCCCACAAATCACTGTTCCCAGTCTACTTTGGCCAGATCCTGCCTTATTCTCATAAAATCTGCCTTCCCCCAACGCAGAACCATTTTTATGCAGGCCATCTTTTTCTTTTTCCGTAAACCATACTGCGTTTTGGTTGCAATTGCTAAATTCCTTCCCATTGCCACATTGAAAGCCTGTACTTTCCCCCGGAATTTGATCTAGCATTGTTGGATCTTTTAAATATTGACAAGCCCTCCTGAATGCATTTCAAGAAATCTGCTCTCTCTAAACCCTTTACACTATAACTATCTCAATTAATGTTGGGGTAGTTGAAATCCCTTAATATAATTACCCCTATTATTATTATTTTTACATATCTCAGTGAATTGTCTATGTGTCTACTCCTCTAATGCCTGCTGACTGTTTATACGCCGATAATACCCACAATGTGAATGCTCCTTGTTATTCCTAAACTTGACCCACAAAGCCTCACTTGAAGAGCCTTCCAAGATATAGTCCCTCCTTACAGTAGTAACTGACTCCTTAATTAATAATGCAACACCACTTAGTAGTAATCTTGCCGAGACTAATCTTCCATCACCAACACCGTTTATGTACACAGCGAATAAAGCACCGCTTCTGTCGCTACAGTACACAAATCAAACCCCTAAGATCTAGAGTGCCTGCCCTGGATAGAGGCAACTGCTTTTAAACTCCCGCTGTTCCTTTCCTATTGGGGGAGCCTCCGCTCGCTCAATAAGAGAATTCATGTTCCACAAGGCCCACAGGGAGATCGATTCACAATCCGCTGTAGCCAACGTAACACAGCTCCTTTGTACACCCTTGCCTGTCTCGCCTGAAGACCCAATATCCCAGAACGTTGAGTTAGCCCCGCGGTGGGCGGCATGGTGGCACAGTGGTTAGCGCTGCTGTCTCACAGCGCCAGGGACCTGGGTTCAATTCCTGGCTTGAGTCACTGTCTGTGCGGAGTCTGCACGTTCGCCCCGTGTCATATGAGGAGTGGTTGAGGAGTCTGGGCCTATATTCGATGGAGTTTAGATGGATGGGGGAGCATCTAATTGAAGCTTACAGAATACTGAGAAGCCTGGATAAAGTGGGCGTAGAGAGGATTTTTCCACTAATGGGAGAGACTAGAACTTGAGGGCACAATCTCAGAGTGAAAGGACACTCCTTTAAAACTGAGATGAGGAGGAATTCCTTCAGCCAGAGGGTGATGTATCTGTGGAACTCTTTGCCACAGAAGGCTGTGGAGGCCAGGTCATTGAGTATCTTTAAGACAGAGGTAGATAAGTTCTTGATCAATAAGGGGATCAAGGGTTACGGGGAGAAGGCAGGAGAATGGGGATGAAAATCATATCATCCATGATTGAATGGCAGAGCAGACTCGATGGGCCGAGTGGCCTAATTCTGCTCTAATACCTTATGCTGTTATGGTGTCTGCATGGGTTTCTTCCAGGTGCTCCAGTTTCCTCCCACAGTCCAAAAGACGTGCTGGTTAGGTGCATTGATCATGTTAAATTCTCCCTCAATGTACCCGAACAGGCGCCGGAGTGTGGCGCCTAGGGGATTTTCACAATAACTTCATTGCAGTGTTAATGTAAGCCTACTTGTGACACTTGTGAGATAGGGCGGGATGGTGGCACACTGGCCGCACAGCGCTAGCGACCCGGGTTCAATTCCAGCCTCGGGTGACTGTCTGTGTGGAGTTTGTACACTCTCCCCGTGTCTGTGTGGATTTCCTCCGAGTTCTCCGGTTTCCTCCCACGGTCCGAAGATGTGCGTGTTCGGTTGATTGGCCATGATAAATTGACCCTTAATGTCAGGGGGATTAGGAGGGTAAATATGTGGGGTTGTGGGAATAGGGACCTGAGTGGCATTGTTGTTGGTGCAGACTCGTTGGGCCAAATGGCCTGCTTCTGCACTATAAATTCTATGATTCTATGACTAATAAATAAACTTTAAAACTTTCCTTCAACCACATCTCTGTGATGGCAACAATATCACAGTTCCTCCTGTCAAACCACGCCCTTAACTCATTAGTCTTACCTATAATATTCCTGGCATTAAAGTAGAGACTATCCAGCCTCGCCTCACTCCCTCAGAACTCAACATGGCTGAACTCTCCTGTCTTGGTTCCTTTATGATATGTGGAGGAAGATCATAGAGAGAATGGGGAGATTGTCTGTGCCTCTGTATATGAATGAACTGTGAAATTGTTATAAACTGTGACTAAATCCACTAAATAAATGAATGCACTATATTTACAAAGTAAAAATGAGCTCAACATAACTAATGTTCCGTGATATAGATTATGCACACTATATTAATTAAGATAGCAAAATCATTTCCTTTCAAATAAAAATAACTGCATTAACAAGCTATTTACTTGGTTCTGAAGATATTGTGTGAATTTGTTAACCAGAATATTTTGCTTTTGATCATGAACACAAAAAAAGTTATCAAAATTTGAAGCAACGGTATTTTTTAAGTAATGGCTTATTATCCTTTCTGAAGTAAATCTGAAGTACTCCTGTTCTAGATTCCAACATTCCTCTGAATCCACATTGTGTGTTTATGGATATTTAGAGGTTTCTGGGTATTTATTGACTCACCAGATGAAGGAGCAGCGCTCCAAAAGCTTGTGATTCCGAATAAACCTGTTGGACTTTAACCTAGTGTTGTGAGACTTCTTACTGTACCCATCCTAGTCCAACACCAGCATCTCCTCGTTATGGGTATTTATAACAGAGGCATAGCGAGGTGGGCAGGGAAAGGAAGACTCAATTGTCAACCTGAGCTTAGTGTTGGTACCTTGATCATTCCATTGGGGGAGGCGATGGCCGAGTGGTATTATCGCCAGACAATTAATCCAGAAACTCAGCTAATGTTCTGGAGAACCAGGTAAATTTAAAAATTTAAGAATCTACTGATGACCCATGAAACCATTGTTGGAAAAACCCACCTCGTTCACCAATGTCCTTTAGGGAAGGAAACGTGCCTTACCTGGTCTCTCCTACATGTGACTCCAGAGCCACAGCAATGTGGTTGACTCTCTACTGTCCTCTGAACAAGGGCAATTAGGGATGGGCAATAAATGCTGGCCAGCCAATGACGCCACTAGTGAAAAATAAATCATGGTTTAAAACACTACTCCAAGAACTCCAAGCAACATATAATCTAGTTTGACATTGTAATGTGGTACTGTGGGAGTGCGATATTGGAATTGGTGCCTTTTGTAGGTGGCATTAAACTGACATTCATGGAGGTATGATGTTTTTAAGCTATTCATTTATGGGATATAGACATTGCTGACAAGGCTCAGATCAAACCCACTCCTAGCTGCCCTGAGAAGATGTTGATGAGCTATCTTCTTGAAATGCTGCATACCACATCGAGTAGGTACACCCATAATGCTGACAGTGAGGATAGTGCAGGTTTTTGCCACAGCAATGATCAAGAAAGAGCAATATAGTTCCAAGTCAGGATGTTGTATGTCTTGGAGGAGAACCTGCAGGTAGTGGTGTTCTCTTATATCTACTGACCCTGTCCTTGGAGGTGGATGTTGCAGATTTGGAAAGCGCTGTGCAGTGAACTGGTAGGATGGTATTAAAATGAACGCTTTTTTTGTAAAATCAAACTGCCATGTATTTTGTAAACCATGTCTGGGCAGCAACTAAGACAAGGAAGGAAAAGGTAAGAATAGGAAACAGGCTGTTCTTTGCAGTTGATACAATTAGTAGGCAGAGTGCTGTGAGCCAGGAAGCAGCATAGACATGGATGAGGTATTGAAAAAGCAGCAGCAAGAGAGAGAGAGAGGCAGCCATCCCCAGAAACACCTCCGCCTGAGATTAGGGGCTGAAGGCAGCAGAAGAGCAGGGGAGTGAAGCAACCATACTCAGGAAACAGCTCAGCTAGTGATAAAGGCAAAAGCCAGTATGTGCAAAAGATTGTTTTCTTGACTGAACCGAAGCCCGTTTCCAAGTTCTGATCACTTCAGCTGTATGGTGCGGTAATCACCGATTGGATTTGACCAATATGTTTATGGTGTTGTTTCGGAAACGGGGGCCTCAGCAGGGTTTAGGATTATGGGGGAAACAAACAGAACAAGGAACAAAGAAAAGTACAGCAAAGGAACAGGCCCTTCAGCCCTCCAAGCCCATGCCGATCATGATGTCCTAACTTCGCCAAAAAAAAAACTTCTGTCCTTACTCGGTCCATATCCCTCTATTCCCTCCCTATTCATGAACCCATCCAGATGCCTCTTAAATATTGCTAATGTGCCTGTTTCCACCATCTCCTCTGGCAGCGCGTTCCAGCACCCACCACTCTCTGTGTGAAAAACTTGTCCCGCACATCTCCCTCAAACGTTCCCCCTCTCACTTTGAACCTGTGCCCCCTTATAATTGACACTTCCACCCTGGGAAAAAGCCTTTGACTATCCACCCTGTCTATGCCTCTCATAATTTTGTAGACCTCTATCAGGTCTCCCCTCAGCCTCTGTCTTTCCAGTGAAAACAATCCTAGTTTATTCAACCTCTCCTCATAGCCAACACCCTCGAGACCAGGCAACATCCTGGTGAACCTTCTTTGCACTCTCTCCAAAGCTTCCACATCCTTCTGGTAGTGCGGCGACCAGAACTGCACGCAACACTCTAAATGTGGGCGGCATTGTAGCACAGTGGTTAGCACTGCTGCTTCACAGCTCCAGGGTCCTGGGTTCGATTCCCGGCTCGGGTCACTGTCTGTGTGGAGTTTGCACATTCTCCTTGTGTCTGCGTGGGTTTCCTCCGGGTGCTCCGGTTTCCTCCCACAGTCCAAAGATGTGCGGGTTAGGTTGATTGGCCAGGTTAAAAATTGTCCCTGAGATGTGTAATTAGAGGGATTAGCGGGTAAATATGTGGGGGTAGGGCCTGGGTGGGGTTGTGGTCGGTGCAGACCCGATGGGCCGAATGGCCTCCTTCTGCACTGTAGGGTTTCTATGTTTCTATGTGCCTACTTTTGGGTTTTCAGTCTTTGAATGCTGACTGTTAATTTGACAAAGTGTAAGATTGCTCTTTGTAAGGTTTTATTATCTTGATTCTACTTTAATAAACACTTTTCATTTGTTGTTTAAAGAAAAAGAGGGCTGAGTTTTCAACCTTTCTGCAAACATTTCTTGCTAATATCAAAAAAAAACCCAATAAATCACGGAAAGCCAGGTTGAAACACCCTCAAACAGAACAGCAACGGGGTTTGGTAACAGCTGTTGAAGAATCCTTGGTGAGTTCCTGGAGTGCATCTTGTAGCGGATACACAGATTTGATTTGATTTGATGTATTATTGTCACATGTATTAGCGTACAGTCATAAGTATTTTTTCTTGCGCACTATACACATAAGGCATACCGTTCATAGAAAAGGAAAGGAGAGAGCACAGAGTGTAGTGTTACAGTCATAGTTAGGGTGTAGAGGAAGATCAACTTAGTGTGAGGTAGGTCCATTTAAAAGTCTGATGGCAGCAGGGAAGAAGCTGTTCTTGAGTCGGTTGATATGTGACCTCAGACTTTTGCATCTTTTTCCCCATGGAAGAAGGTGGAAGAGAGAATGTCCGGGGTGCGTGGGGTCCTTAATTATGCTGGCTGCTTTTGCAAGGCAGTGGGAAGTATAGACAGAGTCAATGGGTGGGAGTCTGGTTTGAGTGATGGACTGGGCTTCGTTCACGACCCTTTGTAGTTTCTTGCGGTCTTGCGCAGAGCAGGAGCCATACCAAGCTGTGATAGGCGGCACAGCTCCGTGGTAGAGCGTGTGCTTAGGAAAGAATGCTTTCTATGGTGCATCTGTAGAAGTTGGTGAGAGTCGTAGCTGACATGCCAAATTTCCTTAGTCTTCTGAAAAAATAGAGGCATTCGTGAGCTTTCTTAACTATAGCGTCGGCGTGGTGGGGACCAAGACAGGTTGTTGGTGATCTGGACACCTAAAAACCTGAGGCTCTCCACCACTGCTGTCACAATGCGCCACTGATGAAGGGAATGAACTTTGAAGGTGGTGGATGGGGTGTACACATCCTTCTGATTGACTTACTTACTAAGTGTGTATCGTCATTGATGGTGCTTAGTGCTGTGTCTAGAATATTATTGATCCTATATATAACATCATTGTAATATGTTGTTATGAACACAGACGTAAAGTGAGTGAGATGTTATATATTTATGAGGATGCAAATTGCTTTAAGAGTTGATCACATGTTTTGATGGTGATGTCGTTAGGGTGTTGCAGAGGCTGCTGTTTGATTTTCAGTTTGTTCTCGGTACAGGCAAAAGCTTCCAGGCTAAATCTGTTGTTAGTTTGCATCTCTGTGGTGTAAACAATATCTTTTCTTTTGGTTTAAAACCCATAACCCCGAACATAGTTAGGACATTATACCCTCACAGAACCCAAACTGAGCATTGGTGAGCAGGTTGTCATTGAGTCAGTGCCATTTGATAGGACAGTCACAACAGCTCCCAAATCTTTGCTGATGATTGAGAGTTGACTGATGGGGGGTTTATTAACAGATTGGATTTGTCCTGTTTGTTTGTGGATAGCAGATTTTCCAGATTGCTGGGTAGATATCGGTGTTGTGGCTGTACTGGAACAGCTTGGCTGTAGGCAAGGTTAGTCCTGGAGCTTCTTCAGTATTTGGAATGCAGTCAGGGCCCGTAGTCTTTGCAGTATCCAGTTTTTTCAGCTATTTCTTCATATTTCAAGGACCCCACGCACCCCAGACATTCTCTCTTCCACCTTCTTCCATCGGGAAAAACATCCAATGTCTGAGGTCACGTACCAACCAACTCAAGAACAGCTTCTTCCCTGCTGCCATCAGACGTTTGAATGGACTTACCTGGCATTAAGTTGATCTTTCTCTACAACCTAGCTATGACTGTAACACTACATTCTGCACTCTCTCCTTTCCTTAGAATCATAGAATCCCTACAGAGCAAAAGGAGGCCATTCGGACCATCGAGTCTGCACTGACAACAATCCCACCCAGGCCCTTTTCCCATAACCCTACATATTTACCCTGCCAGTCCCCCTGACACTAGGGTCAATTTAGCATAGCCAATCAATCTCACCCACACATCTTTGGAATGTGGGAGGAAACCGGAGCACCCAGAGGAAACCCACGCAGACACGGGGAGAACGTGCAAACTCCACAGAGACAGTGACCAAAGCCGGGAATCGAACATGGGTCCCTGGCGCTGTGAGGCAGCAGTGCTAACCACTGTGCCACCGTTCTGTCCTTCTCTATGAACGGTATGCTTTGTCTGTATAGCGCGCAAGAAACGATACTTTTCACTGTATACTAATGCATGTGACAATAATAAATCAAATCAAAGTATGACCTGGAGTGAATTGATTTGGCTGAAGACTGGCATCTGAAGACCTCTGGAGGAGGCCGAGATTAGTCATCCACTCTGGAGATGGTTGCAAAGGCTTCAGCCTTGCCTTTTGAACTTGCATCTTGTGTTCCATTATCATTGAAAGTAGGAATGATCTCGCAGCCTCCTCTTCTCATTATTTGTTCAACTGTCCGGCACCATTTATGACTGGATGTGGCAGGACTCCAGAGCTCTGATTTAATCCGTTAGTTGTGGGATCGTTTAACTCTGTCTGTGGCATGTTGTTTCTGCTGTTCAGCCTGAAAGTAGTCCCATGGTGCAGCTTTGCCACAACAGCATTTCATTTTAGATACACCTGGTCCCTACTTATCTGCACTATGGAACAAGGATTGACCTGGCTCCATGGTAATGGTGGAATGAGGAATATGCCTGGCCAAGTGGTTTGGGCTTGTGGTTGAATGCAGTTCACAGAATCTCATTTTTTAAATTCATTCATGGGACATGGGCATCGCTGGCTGGCCAGCATTTATTGCCCATCCCTAGTTGCCCAAGGACAGTTGAGAGTCAACCACATTGCTGTGGTTCTGGAGTCACATGTAGGCCAGACCGGGTAAGGACGGCAGATTTCCTTCCCTGAAGGACATTAGTGAACCAGATGGGTTTTTCTGACAATCAACAATGGTTTCATGGTCATCACTAGATTCTTAATTCCAGATTTATTTTGTTAGATTCAAATTCCACCATCTGCCGTGGCGGGATTTGAACCCGGGTCCCCAGAACATTAGCTGAATTTCTGGATTAATGGTCTAGTGATAATACCACTAGGCCATCACCTCCCACAAGTAACCTCTCTCATAGAAACTCAGCTTTGAGCTGCTAAATCTGTTCTGAAGCTAACCTATTTAGCACAATAGTACTGTCACACGGCATGATGAATGGTGCTCTCAGTATGACAATAGTCTCCAGATGGACTGGGCATCTGTGAAGTGAATTGGAATGATTTATAGAGGCTACAGAAATGCAGTTTTGTGTTGTTGTAGGTTTGGGGATATGGAAAAGACTGAACTGGTTTGAACCCGGGTTAGAAAGAACTAGTCGTACAATATATGCTTCTTAAATATTTCCTTTCCTGCTCTTAACTGTTAATGGTATATTAATTATATTGTTAAGATACACAGTAAAAGACTTTCTTTATTTAAGTACTTAGAGTACTTATAAAGAGAGACTGCTGGGACATTGGGCGGTGGGCGAGAAGCAGACACATATAATGTTGCATTCTGTGAATCTCGAGAAAAGTATTAGTATCTAACTTCATACTTCACCAACTGGCTTGGGATCAAAAATAACATTAACCATCTTGTCTGACAACTAGTTGTTGATTCACTTGCTTGGTGTTAATAAATAGCTCCAGTCCAGGCAGTTCACACTCTTGATGCTGCAGCCTCTGGGCCTATTCCTTCATTGGAAAGTATTGATCAATGTTTACTTTCTGCGTCCATTAAGTACCACATTACCTTTGACTGGGTTTCTATTAGCATCCTTCAACTCATTAAAAGGATTCCAGTGGGTCAGTGCTTTAGCTGATAAGGAAAGGTCACAAAATTGTCTGTCTTCAGTCTAACCTTGGAAAACCTCCTGCCTTAGATCTGAAAAATTGGAGAGTGATTCTTGTGAAAGTTGAAGTCCAGCTAAGTGAATGAGGAAATAGGTAAGTGTGGATTTGCATGCAGCTGTCATAGAAAGCATCCTCTTTGTGTGTATCACAGCTCGGTAGGGCTCCTGCTCTGCCCAAGACCGCAAGAAACTACAAAGAGTCATGAACGAAGCCCAATCCGTCACGCAAACCAGCCTCCCATCCATTGACTCTGTCTACACTTCCCGCTGCCTTGGAAAAGCCAGCATAATTAAGGACCCCACGCATGCTGGACGTACTCTCTTCCAGTTCTTCCGTCGGGAAAAAGATACAAAAGTCTGAGATCGCGTACCAACCGACTCAAAAACAGCTTCTTCCCTTCTGCCATCAGACTTTTGAATGGGCCTACCTCGCATTAAGCTGATCCTTCTCTACACCCTAGCTATGACTGTAACACTACATTCAGCACTCTCTTGTTTCCTTCTCTATGCCCTATGTATGGTATGCTTTGTCTGTATAGCACGCAAGAAACAAAACTTTTCACTGTATACTAAAACATGCGACAATAATAGATCAAATCAAATCAAAATAAAAGCTTACATGATGGAGGGGATTTAGAACTTCCAAAATTAGAAGGCTTAACTAGCTATCCCTTCGAGCTTAACACCTATGAAGTGAAGAATTGCAATGAAGAACCAAGCTTCCACCTGTTCCCTCAGATGGACATAAACAATTCCATGGCACTATGTCTCCCCACTGCTCTGGCCACTATTTGTCCCTCATAATTTTTCACTGAAGATAAAACAAATAATCTTTTGTTATCACTTTGATGCTTGAGAGAGCGTGCTGTGAGCAAATTGGCTGTTGTGTTTCCTACATTACTACAGGAAGAGGGGAAGCGATGTCCTGGTGGTATTATCGGTAGACTATTAATCCAGAAACTCAACTAATGTTCTGGGGACCCGGGTTCGAATCCTGCCACGGCTGATGGTGGAATTTCAATTCAATTTAAAAAAACTTGAAATTAAGAATCTACTGATGAAACCATTGTCAGAAAAACCCAACTGGTTCACTAACGTCCTTTAAGGAAGGAAATCTGCCGTCCTTACCTGGCCTGGCCTACATGTGACTTCAGATCCACAGCAATGTGGCTGACTCCCAACTGCTCCTCAAGGGCAACTAGGGATGGGCAATAAATGCTGGCCAGCCAGCGACTCATGTCTCCCACAAAAAAAGAATACACTTCAATTGACTGGAGAGTATCTTGGTATATTCTGAGATCATGAATGTGAATGCAAGTATTCTTGAGCACTGCTGAAAAAAAGAGACATTTTTGTCGAAGCTTTCTGTCTTGCATTCATCAGGACATTCACCGGAATACGATTCCAGGGAAAACAACAAATTTATGCTGCATGAGGACAGAGTGGGTGGAATTTTCCTGTCCTGCCCACCATGGGAACCTGGGAATATTCAAAGGTCCGTTGACCTTGGGCGGGATTTTCCGGTCTTGGGGCAAGTGTGGCCCCCTGTCTATTATCCTATAAAATAATTTATAAGCCTATAATTAAGGATACCTATTCCCTTCTTTTCGAAAGAAAGCCAAAAATACTCAACAGGCAGCATGTGTGGAGCGAGAGACAGAGTTAACTTTTCATTTCGATAAGCTTTCATTTTCTGAAACTGAGTTGGCCATGGACCCGCAATTGGGAAATTATTTTTATCAGGTTTAAGTTAAACTGCAACCCAATCCCAATCCACAAGGCAACATTTTGGGAAGTTTCTGCCTGTGGCCACCATCTTTCTCACATGATCACTTTCTTGGGTGGCATAGTGGTAAGCACTGCTGCCCCACAGCGCCAAGGACCCGGGTTCAATTCCGGCCTCGGGTCACTGTCTGTGTGGAGTTTGCACATTCTCCCCGTGTCTGCGTGGGTTTCCTCCGGGTGCTCCAGTTTCCTCCCACAGTCCAAAGATGTGCAGCTTCGGTTGATTGGCCATGCTCAATTGCCCCTTAGTGTCAGGGGGATTAACAGGGTAAATATATGGGGTTACGGGATTGGGGCCTGGGTGGAATTGTGGTCGGTGCAGACTTGATGGGCCGAATGGCCTCCTTCTGCACTGTAGAGATTCTATGATTCTATGATTATGTCTCCTCGCTGCAGTCTTGCCAATCATTAGCAACCTGCTATCTTGTGATCAATCACTAAAGTCCTGGTGGCAATGTTATCTCGCACGACAGAGCTGTTAATTGTCAACATGGCTTCCTTTCAACTTTCCCATTCCATATTGAACTGGTTATTGTTGTTTAAGATTTTTAAGAGGGAGCATTGCCTTAATTACTTTTAATTGCAATCGGCAGAGTTTTTCCCCACAGCTAATAGAGCGTCAGTTCTTTCATCATACACCCAACAACATTGCTCCTTTCTTTGAGATTGCCGCCTCTGCGTCAGAAAGAATTTATTTGAAGTCTAAAAGCCAGGAGATTAGCTTGTTATTGCCGCTGACATCCTTTCTCCTGGTGATTTCTGGACTGATGTTTCCGGTAAACCACTGTTCGCTTATTACCTGTATATGTGACATGCCTGGACACATCCCTGCCGGCCCTACACGAGACTCCTCCCCCCCTGGTCCAGGTATAAAGGCGACTGCTCCCCACCCCTCTGCCTCAGTCTGGACCAGTTCATCGGTATGGGTGTGCTCCAAGTCTTTTGCTAATAAAAGCCTATTTGTTCTTGCATACAAACTAGTCTTTGCTCGATCAATGGTGCATCAATGTTATCATATCCTGTTTGAACTAACAGAGGACCCTTGTCAATTTCCGCCTGAGTGACTGCTCAGTTTCAATAGTGTTGCACATAATATCATTCCAAATCGAAGTTCTAATTCTGCATGCTGTGCTTCCGAGAAACTCAGTGGTGTTCGTCTGGGAAGCGCACATGCCCAGGAACTGTTGGGGTCACTGTGCAAACTAACTAAAAGAGGTTCAAGCCTGGTAAACCGTGTGAATGGCTCGGAGATGCTGAAGAAATACGGAAACTAGAAGCAGGAGAAGGCTATTCGGCCCTTCGAGCCTGCTCCACTATTCATCTTGATCATGGCTGATCATCGAATTCAATATCCTGATCCCCCCTTCTCGCCATATCCTTTAATCCCTCCAGCCCCAAGAGCTATATCTAATTTCTTCTTGAAATCAGAAAATGTTTTGGCCTCAATTACATTCACCACCCTTTGGGTGAAGAAATTTCTCCTCACCTCAGCTCTAAAAGGTTTGCCCCTTATCCTCAAACTATGACCTCTAACTCTGGACTCCCCCACCATTGGGAACATTCTTTCTGAATCTACCCTGTCTAACCCTGTTAGAATTTTATAAGTTACAATGAGATCCCCTCTCACTCTACTAAACTCCAGTGAATACAATCCTAGCCGACTTAGTCCCTCTCAGTTGGAGCTCAGTCTTCACACAGTGGTTGGCACTGCTGCCTCACAGTGCCAGGGACCCGGGTTCGATTCCCAGCTTGGGTCACTGTCTGTGTGGAGTTTGCACATTCTCCCCGTGCCTGCGTGGGTTTCCTCCGGGTGCTCCGGTTTCCTCCCACAGTCAAATGACGTGCCGGTTAGGTGCATTGGCCATTCTAAATTCTCCCTGAGTGTACCCGAACAGGCGCTGGAGTCTGGCGACCAGGGGATTTTCACAGTAACTTCATTGTGGTGTTAATGTAAATCCACTTGTTACACTAATAAATAAATAAAGAAGTGGTCAATAACTGTGAAATAAGGTGCTATAGGTTGGCCAGTTGAAAAAGAACCCTGGAAGCTAACCATCACGACTCTCATGAGCTGAGAGAAAAGTAAAGTTTATTTATTTATTCGTCACAAGTAAGGCTTACATTAACACTGCAATGAAGCTACTGTGAAATTCCCCTAGTCGCCACAGTCCGGCACCTGTTCGGGTCAATGCACCCTAACCAACACGTCTTTCAGCATATGGGAGGAAACCAGAGCACCCGGAGGAAACCCACGCAGACACGGGGAGAATGTGCGAATTCCACACAGACAGTGACCCAAGCCGGGAATCGAACCTGGGTCCCTGGCACTGTGAGGCAGCAGTGCTAATCACTGTGTCACCGTGCCGCTCCTGTGGGTGGATAGAAGTATACCTCATTGATGATAACATCTGTGAAACTCTGATGTGAAGGCCGTTGTTGGATAGAACTCCAAGCCTTGCCTGCATGAATAAAGAACAACAGATTGTGGAACCTTGAAGCTATGTAGTGCCACACTTAAGCAGGGAGTGATACAAATGCCTGTAAGCTTGTCAGATAATCTCATTGCATCTACTATTCCATAATTCATTGTTCACGCTTGGAATGTGGGCTTTGCTGGCTGGTCCAGCTTTATTGCCCATCCCTATTGTCCTTGAGTAGGTGGTTGTGAGCTGCCTTTTTGAATCGTTGCAGTCCTTGTGGTGTAGGTACGCCCACAATGCTGTTAGGGAGGGAATTCCAGGATTTCGACCCACCGACTGAGAAGGAACAGCGATATATTTCCAAGTCAGGATGGTGAGTGGCTTGGAGGGGAACCTGCAGGTGGTGGTGTCCCCATGTATCTGCTGCCTTTGCCCTTCTAGATGGAAGTGCTCGTGAGTTTGAAAGGTGCTGTTTAAGGGGCCTTGGCGAGTTCCTGCAGTGCATATTGGAGATGGTACACATGGCTGCCATTGTGTGTTGGTGGTGGAGGAGGTGAATGTTTAAGATGGTGGAAGGGATGCCAATTAAACGGGCTGCTTTGTCCTGGATGGTGTTGCGCTTCTTGAGTGTTGTTGGAGCTGCACCCATCCAGGCAAGTGGAGAGTATTCCATTATACTCCTGACTTGTGCCTTGTAGATGGTGGACAAGCTTTGGGGAATCAGGAGGTGAGTTATTCGCTGCAGAATTCCTAACTTCTGACCTGCTGTTGTAGCCACAGTATTTATATGGCTGGGTCCAGTTCAGTTTATGGCCAATGGTAACCCCCAAGATATTGATAATGGGGCATTCAGCGATGGTAATGCCATTGAACATCAAGGGGCAATGGTTAGATTCTCTCTTGTTGGAGATGGTGATTGCCAGGCACTTGTGTGGCATGACTGTTACTTGCCAGCCACTTATCAGCCAAAGCCTGAATGTTGTCCTGGTCGTGATGCAGATTGACCTGAACTGCTTCAGTATCTGAGGATGTGAGTGGTGCTGAACATTGTGCAATCATCAGCAAACTTAGAATCACATAAATTCCATAAGACAGCTGGAATTCAGAAAGAGTGAGTCCATAAAACAGCTCAAGTTCAGAGCGAGAGAGGGCCAATGAAACAGCTGGAGTCAGAGAGAGAGAGAGAGAGTCTATAAAACAGCTGGAGTTTGGAGCGAGGGAGAGTCCATAAAACAGCTGGAGTTCAAAGAGAGTTCATAGAACGGCTGGAGTTCAGAGTGAGGGAGAGAAAGTCCATAAAACAGCTGGAGTTCGGAGAGAGTCCATAAAACAGCTGGAGTTCAGAGAAAGAGGGAAAGCCCATAAAACAGCTGGAGATTGGAAAGAAAGAGAGACCATAAAACAGCTGGAATTCACAGAGATAGAGAGCTAGGAGCTTACAAATAAAATCTAGAAGTGATATCACAAGAGTTCCATAAGTTGATTGCTTGGTAAGTATCGGTCTTGCTGGATTCAGGACAGATGAGACGATTGATGAATGACAACTGAATTACACATTATACCATCATGTAGTAAACTTTCTATATAAAGTTTAAGGCATGTCAGTGTGGTGAACCATCCTTGGTTCCCACTAGATAGTACTGAGCCAGGGTCTGGCCAGTACTACAAGTATGTATATATGTTGCTGTTGGGGTTAGGGATGGGTTGTTCTACTTGTTGCTGTTGGGGTTAGGGTTGGGCTGTTACACCTTTGTATTGTAGTATTGTGGTACATCCCAGTCGGGCTCTGCCTCCTGGGAGAGGTATAAAGGTCTCTGCTCTGTCTGGGACCCCTCAGTCTGGGATCGTGTATATAATTAGTAGCTGCCTTGTTACAGCAAATAAAAGCCTTCATTTCCTGAGCATCAAGCCTCGTGTGTGATAACGCGCATCAATTTTATTTGCTGTAAATAAACTCTCGTCGAAGAAAAAAAAGAGAGTATGGAGCAGATACTGAAGCCTGAACGCCTTACACTAGATCCACGTGCGGTGGGTGCCTCTAACACCTTCGACCACTGGTTGAAATGTTTTGAGGACTACCTGGCAGCCTCCGCAGCGGTCACCACAGATGATGACAGACTCCGGATCCTCCATGCGAGGGTAAGCGACACCGTCTACCTCGCGATCCGTGCGGCCACCAACTACACAAAGGCTCTCGAGCTTCTTAAGAAGCGTTATATTAAACCGCCCAACGAAATGCACGCTCGTTACCTCTTAGCCACTCGACGACGACAGTCCGGCGAAACGATGGAGGAATACGCGAACGAGCTCCTACAGCTAGCCAGGGGCTGTGACTGCAAAGCTGTGTCGGCAGACCAGAATATGAACGACCTCGCTCGAGATGCGTTTGTGGCGGGAGTCGGATCATCTTACATCCGACTCAAACTACTGGAGAAAGGTAATCTTGACCTCACCCAGGCAATAGAACAAGCGGAGATGCTGGAGACGGCCTCCAAAAGCCTAGTATTGTATCATGAAGACCACGTGGAGACAACGTGGCAGGAGCAGTCACCAATCCCTCCTCGTCCCTCGGGTTCGAAATGCTGCGTAATGGCATGCTCACAGTCGGGCCAGACGACGGCAGCAGCTCCGGGTGGCCCACGGTGTTACTTCTGTGGGGGAGCGAAGCATACTCGGCAACGGTGTCCCGCTAAAGCTGTATTGTGCTCCGCCTGCGGTAAGAAGGGGCACTATTCGAAAGTGTGCCGATCTAAATCTGCTTCTCGGAACATCAGTGCGGCCTGCGATTCCTCAGAGCCCGGTTCTTCGTCGTCGACATCGTCGAGGGTTTCGTCCATGTGCGAGGCCAGGACGATGCCATTACGGTCGACGGAGTCGGAGATGTGTGACCACCAGGGGTCGCTGAGTTTGGCGCCATCACCCACGTGCGACCTATGGGAGCGGCCATGTTGGTCCGCACCGACCGCGAACGACCAGCAGGGGTCATCCTCGTCAATTTCAGCTGCCTGCAGTGGCGCTCATGAACCAACGGTGGCGTCGATCATCCTGGACCAGGCCAAGCCTCATAGACTTGACAAGTCTATGATGGACATTCAGGTAAACGACCACTTGATTTATTGTCTGTTTGACAGTGGGAGCACTGAGAGCTTTATCCACCCAGACGCTGTGAAGCGGTGTGGACTCCGGATTCAACCTGTCAAACAGACAATTTCTATGGCATCAAGGTCCCGGTCTGTCATCGTGCTAGGGAGTTGCGTGGTAACTTTAACGGTGCAAGGCACAGTTTACGAGCATTTCAAGCTCCTGGTGTTGCCGCACCTTTGCGCGCCAATACTTCTCGGACTAAACTTCATGGTCCACCTGAGGAGTGTAACCCTACAGTACGGTGGGCCACTCCCTTTGCTTTCAGTGGGAGAACAGCAGCCTCCAAATTGCCCAACGCACCCTGCCTGTAGCCTCTCGACGCTGAAGATCACCACACCCTCCCTGTTCCAGAATCTTGTGCCAGGCTGCAAGCCCATTGCGACTAAGAGTAGGCGTTACAGCGCTGAGGATCGGATCTTCATTCGATCTGAAGTTCAGCGGCTCCTCAAGGAAAGGACCATACAACCCAGCGCTAGTCCGTGGAGAGCGCAGGTCATGGTGGTCAAGAGTGGGAACAAACCCCGGATGGCCATTGACTATAGTCAGACCATTAATAGATACACGCAGCTGGATGCGTATCCCCTCCCGCGCATATCTGACATGGTCAATCAGATTGCGCAGTACCGGGTGTTCTCCACCATAGACCTCAAGTCTGCCTACCACCAACTCCCCATTCGCCCAGAGGACCGACAATACACGGCTTTTGAGGCGGATGGTCGCTTGTATCACTTTCTCAGGATTCCCTTTGGTGTCACCAATGGGCTCTCGGTCTTCCAGCGTGCTATAGACCGAATGGTGGACCAGAACGGGCTGCGGGCTACCTTCCCGTACCTGGATAACGTCACCATCTGCGGCCATGACCAGCAGGACCACGACACAAATCTCCTGAATTTTCTACGCACTGCATCTCGCCTGAACCTGACCTACAACAGGGAGAAGTGTGTGTTTCGTATGCGCCGTTTAGCCATCCTCGGATACGTGGTGGAAAACGGGGTCATTGGCCCTGATCCAGACCGTATGCGCCCCCTCTCTGAACTTCCCCTGCCCACTAGTGCAAAAGCACTGAGATGATGCTTAGGCTTCTTCTCTTATTATGCACAGTGGGTTCCCAATTACGCGGACAAAGCCCGTCCGCTCATTATGTCCACTTCTTTTCCCCTAACACCAGAGGCCCGATTGGCCTTTGATAAATTAAAAGCCGACATCACGAAAGTTAGGATGCATGCTGTTGATGAGTCCATCCCCTTTCAGGTGGAGAGCGATGCATCTGATTTCGCCCTGGCCGCCACACTTAACCAGGCGGGCAGGCCCGTCGCCTTTTTTTCCCGCACCCTCCAAGGCCCCGAAATTCGGCATTCAGCGGTGGAAAAGGAGGCCCAGGCCATTGTGGAGGCCGTCAGGCACTGGCGCCATTACTTGGCGGGAAAACGGTTCACCCTAATCACGGACCAGCGGTCCATGGCGTTCATGTTTAATAACACGCTGAGGGGCAAGACCAAGAACGACAAGATCTTGCGGTGGAGAATTGAACTCTCCACCTATAACTATGACATCATGTATCGTCCAGGGAAACTCAATGAGCCTTCGGATGCCCTCTCGCGTGGAACATGCGCCAGTATACAGGAGGACCGTTTGCAGGCTCTCCATAATGACCTATGCCATCCTGGGGTCACTCGGCTCTACCACTTTATAAAAGCCCGCAATCTGCCCTACTCGGTGGAGGACGTCAGGTCCATAACAAGAAGCTGTCGGGTATGCGCGGAATGCAAACCGCACTTTTACCAACCTGACCAGGCACAATTAGTCAAGGCCACTCGTCCCTTCGAGAGACTGAGTGTCGATTTTAAGGGCCGCCTTCCCTCAACAGATCGGAATGTGTACTTCCTCAACATCATTGATGAGTACTCTAGATTCCCTTTTGTTATTCCCTGCTCTGATACATCCGCTGCCACGGTTATCAAGGCATTCCGTGATCTTTTTACCCTGTTCGGGTACCCCAGCTACATTCACAGCGACAGGGGCTCGTCGTTCATGAGCGATGACTTGAGGCAATACCTGCTCTCATACGGGATTGCCTCTAGTAGAACCATGAGCTACAACCCTAGGGGTAACGGACAGGTGGAACGTGAGAATGCTACAGTCTGGAAGGCTGTCTTACTGGCATTGAAGTCAAAAAGCCTTCCAGTCTCCCGTTGGCAAGAGGTGCTCCCTGATGCGCTCCATTCCATACGCTCACTCCTGTGTACGGCAACCAACGCTACTCCCCATGAGAGGATGTTTTCATTCCCTCGGAAGTTTTCCTCTGGGACCTCATTACCGTCTTGGTTGACGTACTCAGGACCTGTCCTCCTGCGGCGACATGTAAGGGCCCGCAAGTCCGACCCGTTGGTCGAACAGGTCCATCTCCTCCACGCCAACCCTCAGTATGCCTATGTGGCATACCCTGATGGGCGAGAGGACACGGTCTCGATCCGAGACCTGGCGCCAGCAGGGGACGTGGAAACCCCTGTCGCTCCCATACCCCCTGTTACAAACCCCATAACTCTTGTTTCCCCTCTGGACACGGCGCGGGCAGCATCGGGACCATTACTTAACCCTTTTACTCCCGTGCACAGCTTGCCTGAGTCCAGAGGATGGTCGCCACTTCAGGGCGTGTCGGAACTCCATGGATTACCATCACCTCAGGGTCAACCGGCCCGTGAGACTGTGGAGGAACAGTTGGACATCGCTTTGGGGAGAACGCCACTGCAAGTGCCTACTCCAGTGTCATTGCCGGTATTGAGGAGGTCACAACGACGGTGCGGTCCCCCTGACTGTCTGAACTTATAGACTGATGACAAATTATTCTGTTTTTTTGTACCCCACCGGCCTTTGTCTTCAAAGGAGGGGTGAATGTGGTGAACCATCGTTGGTTCCCATTAGATAGTACTGAGCCAGGGTCTGGCCAGTACTACAAGTATGTATATATGTTGCTGTTGGGGTTAGGGATGGGTTGTTCTACTTGTTGCTGTTGGGGTTATGGTGAGGTTGTTACACCTTTGTATTGTAGTATTGTGGTACATCCCAGACGGGCTCCGCCTCCTGGGAGAGGTATAAAGTCTCTGCTCTGTCTGGGACCCCTCAGTCTGGGATCGTGTATATAATTAGTAGCTGCCTTGTTACAGCAAATAAAAGCCTTTATTTCCTAAGCATCAAGCCTCGTATGTGATAACGCGCATCAGTCAGTACAGCTCAGCCATGTCAAATGTGCATCCTGCAGGATGAGGGAAGTCGCACAGTCACAAAGCGCCCTCGATGACACATCTGCAGGACCGTCACCAGCTGCAGAAACATAAGCTCCAGGTTGCAGAACGCGAGTGGTCGCTGGAGTCACTTCTGCTTCATCTTCAAGATTGCAGATTGTATTGATAGGATATGGAGAGAGAGTAAAACTAAAGGGTGAAATTCTAAAGGAAGTGCAAGAACAAAGGGACCTCTGTGAATATGTACATGAGTGATTGAAGATAGCAAAGCATGTTGCAATTGCTGTTAATAGAATAGGCTTTATGAATAGCAACATGGAGTACAGATCGTGTTGAACTTGTAAATGATACTAGTTTGGCCTCATCTGGAGTACAGTGTCCAGTTCTGTTTGCCATACTTGAGGAAGGATGTGAAGGCATTGGAGAGAGTGCTGAGGAGATTCACGAGAATGGTTCCAGAAATGAAGAACTGTGGTTGTGAGGATAGATTGGAGATTTTGGGGCTGTTTTCCTTGGAGAAAAGAAGGCTGAGAGGAGAATTGATAGAGGGATTTGAGATCCTGAAGGGTATGGACAGGGTGAGTAGTGAAAACTGTTTCCCCTCAAGGGAGCATTCAGAACGAGAAGACACAGATTCAAAATAATTGGCAAAAGGAGTAGGAGTGATGTAAGGAAAACTTATTTCATTCAGACAGTGGCTGGAGTCAGGAACAAACCTCCTGAGAGGGAGGTGGAGGCAGGTTCAATCAAATATTCAAAAGGGAACTGGATTGCTATCTGAAAAGACAGAATGCGCGAGGTTATGGCGATAAGGCGGGGGAGTGGGTCTTAGAAGAATGCTGTTTCAGAGAGCCAATGCAGATTTGATAGGCCGAATGGCCTCCTTCTGCACTGTAGGTGCCAGCCATGACTCCAACCAGCGGAGAGCTTTCCCCTTGATTCCCATTGACTCCAGTTCTGCTGGTGATCCTTGATGCCACACGGTGGCACAGTGGTGGCACTGCTGCCTCACAGCCAGGGACCCGGGTTCAATTCCAGCCTCGAGTCACTGTCTGTGTGGGGTTTGCACGTTCTCCCCGTGCCTGCGTGACTTCAGAGTCACAACAATATCGTTAACTCTCAATGGCCCTCTGAACAAGGGCAACGAGGGATGGGCAATAAATGCTGGCCAGCCAGCGGCGCCCATGTCCCACAAATGAATATAAATATTGCCCGTGTCCACAGTCTTTGCCGTACCCAGTGCCTTCAGCCGCTTCTTGATATCATGTGGGAGTGAATCAAGTTGGCTGAAGACTGACACCTGTGATGCTGGGGACCGCCAGAGGAGGCCGAGATGGATCATCCACTTGACATTTCTGGCTGAAGATGTGTAATTTATATCTGTGCTGACTGTAATTTGATGCCAATTCATGTTTAATTAATGTGGATTCTGACTTGTGTTAAAGTGAAAGCTACAAAGAGTAACGTCTTGTTTGTAATTTCTTCATTTTGGGGTCACTAGATAAATGTGCTTATTTTGGTTTGCGGTTTGCTGCATGGGTATTGTAACACCATGCATAATTCAATGATGTTGCACATGGATTAAGCTTTCCATCACAAACCTATTCAGACTCCCTCCGGTGATTTGTTAATTTCACATTTAAATACCCAAAAGCAGTCTTACTCCAGGACTATCCGTGTCCCCAGACAGCAGAGCTACAGCAGTGGCATCTCTCTGATCATGTCAAAATTCCACAGTATGGAATGTCTGTAAAAAGCAGGACAAATCCAGTCCAGTCATCTATCACCCCATCAATCTGTTCCTGATCATCAGCAAAGTGATGGACCAGGAGACCAATTGATTCCCGGAATGGCAGGACTGACAATATGAAGAGAGATTGGATCGACTGGCCTTGTACTCACTAAAATTTAGAAGAATGAGAGGGGATCTCATGGAAACATATAAAACCCTGATGGGACTGGACAGGCTAGATGTGGGAAGAATGTTCCCGCTGTTTGGGAAGTCCAGAACTAGTGGTCACAGTCTAAGAATAAGGGGTAAGCCACTCAGGACTGAGATGAGGAAGAAGTTCTTCACTCGGAGAGTTGTGAACCTGAGGAATTCTCTACCACAGAAAGGGCCAGTTCGTTAGATAGGTTCAAGAGGGCGCTGGATGTGGCCCTTGTGGCTACAAGGATGAAGGGGTATGGAGAGAAAGTGGGAATTGGATACTGAAAGTGCATGATCAACCATGATCATATTGAATGGCGGTGCAGGCTCGAGGGGCCGAATGGCCTCCTCCTGCACCTATTTTCTATGTTTCGATGTTTCTATTGCAGACTGGGTGCGAGCTTTGTGGAACATCTCCGTTCAATCCACAAGCATAACCATCAGCTACCTATCACTGTCAGTTTTATTCTGCACTGTTCTCCCCTTCTGACAAAGAACAAAGAACAAAGAACAGTACAGCACAGGAAACAGGCCCTTCGGCCCTCCAAGCCTGTGCCGCTCCTTGGTCCAACTAGACCAATCGTTTGTATCCCTCCATTCCCAGGCTGCTCATGTGACTATCCAGGTAAGTCTTAAACGATGTCAGCGTGCCTGCCTCCACCACCCTACTTGGCAGCGCATTCCAGGCCCCCACCACCCTCTGTGTAAAAAACGTCCCTCTGATGTCTGAGTTATACTTCGCCCCTCTCAGCCTGAGCCCGTGACCCCTCGTGATCGTCACCTCCGACCTGGGAAAAAGCTTCCCACTGTTCACCCTATCTACACCCTTCATAATCTTGTATACCTCTATTAGATCTCCCCTCATTCTCCGTCTTTCCAAGGAGAACAACCCCAGTCTACCCAATCTCTCCTCATAGCTAAGACCCTCCATACCAGGCAACATCCTGGTAAACCTTCTCTGCACTCTCTCCAATGCCTCCACGTCCTTCTGGTAGTGCGGCGACCAGAACTGGACGCAGTACTCCAAATGTGGCCTAACCAGCGTTCTATACAGCTGCATCATCAGACTCCAGCTTTTATACTCTATACCCCGTCCTATAAAGGCAAGCATACCATATGCCTTCTTCACCACCTTCTCCACCTGTGTTGCCACCTTCAAGGATTTGTGGACTTGCACACCTAGGTCCCTCTGTGTTTCTATACTCCTGATGACTCTGCAATTTATTGTATAACTCCTCCCTACATTATTTCTTCCAAAATGCATCACTTCGCATTTATCCGGATTAAACTCCATCTGCCACCTCTCCGCCATTGACAGAGAGCTCAACGCAACTCGGGGGAACAGAACCTCACCTTCTATGATGGGAACGGTGTGAACAGTGGTAAGATTCTGGCCTGGTATGGAGGGCATTAGCTATGAGGAGAGGTTGGAGAAACCTGGTTTGTTCTCACTGGAACGATGGAGGTTGAGGAACGACCTGATAGAAGTCTACAAGATTATGAGAGGCATGGACAGAGTGGATAGTCAGACGTTTTTTCCCAGGGTGGAAGAGTCAATTACTAGGGGGCACAGGTTTAAGGTGCGAGGGGCAAAGTTTAAAGGAGATGTACTAGGCAGGTTTTTTAATCAGAGAGTAGTGGGTGCCTGGAACTCGTTGCCGGGGGAGGTAGTGGAAGCAGATACGATAGTGACATTTAAGGGGCGTCTG